>NW_025941449.1:308104-355030 GCF_000764305.2 Hyalella azteca
GACTCGAGTAGTTGATATAAACTTTGATCTTTGATGACCAACGAAATATAACTTTTTAATAGGGAGACTTCATGTTTATTATACTACAAGTAATGATCTTTATTTAATTAGAGCCGCGTTGCCGCGCGCATAGTGGCAATGCAGAGAGTTTTTTAGACTCTCCCTCAAGTTCATTTTTGAGTCCTATAAGTAGACCAATAAAGTATCCTGGATACCAGCATTATCATACATAAGAAATTGGTTTAAGTCTTGAGTAAATGAGGAAATTGAAAATGAACCGATTCTAAAAAAAGCTCTGGTTTGCCACTATGCACAGAGTATGCAGCGTGCGCGCATCCTTTGCCTTGACCCTTGAGTGCGAGGGTAACTCACATGGTGCAGAAACATAGGTAATAAAAATGTTGATCTTTAAGCCACTATTTATAGTTTTGCAAATTGTAATATTTTGATTAATTTACCAGCTACAACATTTCTATGATATGACTATGTGGGACAACTAGGGGCTAGGGCTATCCCAATTTACCCCACGTCTCCAGTCCCCACACATGCAATATTACGGTACCCCATTTGACGCCTTGAGGCTTGAGTCGTTGACAACTTGACGGTACATCAAAATTGAAGTTTTACCTTTTAGCTTGTTCATGAATCATGAGTAGCTTCAGCCTAATTTTCTGAATTAGTTGCTGACAAATTTTTCTCAAACATGAGAATTTGTGGTTAGTAAATTCTCATATTTTTGCTTACCTACATTCTTCTTTCCTCCAATACCATTTACGTCATTACATGTTAATATTACTTCATAGGAAAAATAAAATGGCTCAAATCTCTCTTCGATAAACCTTAGCGGCATAGCAACCGTTGAAGTTCATATATGTTAATTATATACTTACTTATCCAGTAAGCTCTGGACGTACTTCCGCATACTCATGATCACAGGAACCTGACCTTCGCACAGGACAAGGCCTCCTGCGCAACTGACAGTGACAGCTACTGTACCTGTAACGCGGAATTGCGACTAGATTGGTTCAAGCATTAATTAACGGAAAAATTATGACTAATTGAAAGTTACCGATTCAACCAAAATTGTATTCGGTTATAAATCAGGCAAGCTACAGAAACAAGCTAATTAACAAGCACCGCAAATTATATTAAAGATATTTTTAACGCGTTTGGCTTATGTTTATGGCGGTACAGAACCTTCCTCGCTCTAAAACATTCTTCCAGTAATTGAACATTTTACATATTGTCTCGCATTTTCTGACGTCTCGGACAAATTTACGGCCGGACCCGCGGCCAGACTCCCCGAATTCAGTGAGCAAGGAATATATCCCAAAGTAATGAATGTAACTCGATGAAACTTGTACACGTATTCATTAGGATCTAACCGTGATGTTTAGCTCGTGAAAAATCTTCAAATTTCGCCTTCATTCGTGAGTTATATGACGATACGTGACGAAATTTGCAGTGAGCATGACATTTCTTCTAAACTACAATACAGATTTGAACGAAACTTTGAATATAGAAACCTAACCTCCCAACGGTGATGTTTGGATCATGACATTTTTTTTTATTTTGCGAGTTATACGGATAGTTTGCGAGTTATACGGATACACGGAGAAACGACCGGCATTTCTCAGGCCGAATTTCAAACTTGCATTGACCCGGAGCTGTCAGCTGTATACGTAAAGCCGTATACCTCGCAAACGAAGGCAAAATCGAAAAAAATGTAGAGCTAAACATCACCGTTGAGAGTTTAGGTATTAGAAATGAAGTTTCATTCAAATCTGTTCTGCATCTTAGGAGAAATTCTATGCTCACTGCGAATTCAAGCACTTATTGCTGTTTAAATCACGAATGTAGGATAAATGAAGATAAACTCGCAAACGAAGGCAAAACCTAAAAATTGTCACGAGCTAAACATCACCGTTGGGAGGTTAGGTTTCTACATGGTTGAACTATATAAGGTTGACCCACGAGAAGTTCCGTCTTTCAGTTCAGCTTTCTTGTTACGTCACGTAGATCGAGAAACATGAACAAACCCGTCATTCACACGACGGATTAGTTGACTGGTTTGATTGCATTTCGGTGATTGGTTAATACCCGTGACGTCACTGAGATCAGTGACGTCACAGGCGATCAACGAATTACATCGACAAAAATGGGCTTCTGATCGCTCAACCTTATACTAGTTCAACCATGAGGTTTCTATATTCAAAGTTTCGCTCAAATCTGTACTGTAGTTTAGAAGAAATGTCATGCTTACATAACATAACATATTGATCTCGGCGCTGAAGTGTAGGCCTGATGTGTGTGCCTTCTTCACAGAAGATCTAAAATCGTGTCATTTGACCGGATCTTTTCATGACTGACGATAGTTTGGAGTAGCTACTAGACTTCCACGGGGTTCGATATGGTGCTAGGCATTTCAAATCTGAACATATATTTTTCCATAGCTTTATCTAGTCTGTTCTTGAACGCGTTCATACTTGGAGCGCCAACGATGTCATCACTAAAACAACAGCATTTTCATAGTGTAGGCGATCGCCTCTGCTAGCAGAGGCTGGACATAGGCTATGCATGTCCTGTGTGTAGTAGTCCTTGCACAAGGGCTAAAGAGTCGCTCTTTGGTCCGGCTCTAAATTCCCTTGCGTTGGAGAGAGGAAGAATAAACACAAGGAACTCTCCGTAGTATACTGGTAATCTTCGGGCAAATTACAAGTTTCTTCATACGAGGCGCACAATTTATTATCCTTCTTAGACCAAAAGTTCACGGAAGAAGGCTCGACACTTCAGAAGTACAAACAGCCGAGAAACTACACAGTATGAGCAACCAAATGCATGAAATTGCATTTGGTTGCTCATACTGTGAAATTGCAACCAAATTTCAATTACCTTCTGTACAATTCAATTTTATTAGCAAAACTGTGAACTCTCGATATACTCGATATATGATATTCTGAGTCACTTCTCATCTGCTCATTTGTAACGTGAAGGACGAATTGAGATGAGAGTTGGTCACTGTTGTTTCCCAACTAAACAATTGAAGAATGCATTTAACCGATCTATTTTACAATGATATTCAATTTCAAAATATAAAAATCGTAGAAAATTGTATTGAACTGTGTGAAATCTTTTCTTACGTCAAGAGTTTAGACATCGATAGACGTTTTGGTTGAGCCCATCGAGTCTCGCCGTAATAATTTTGATCGTGTGTGGACGAGATAACTCGCAGGCCAATTTTGGTCTGCAATAAGAACACTGAAAATGTTCCTGTTCATTACGGACAGCCTCACTGAACGTGGCATATTTGAGGAATAAATCTCATTATCACCTGATAGACGATGCGAGCCATGTTTTGCCTCCTCTATGGAAGAGGTCGCTAAATTTAGGCAGCGAAGTAATGCTTTAAAATGGCGCGATGGCATGTGCAGTGATGATATCGGACCGATCCAACACTTATGAGACGGATTTTTGGAAGGAATTGTTGGGACGAATTATCATTGCAAATTTCACGGCATGAACTTTTCAATTAGTAAATACCGATCTTGACCAAATTAAGAAGGAAGCTTTTCATTCACAATGCGATCGTGCGAGCGTTGTCAGATTTTTTCTGCTTATTATTTAGCCTGATGACCGTTAATTTATAACACATTTACCACTCACAAGTTTTACTATTCGAAACCAATCTTAATCAAATTAAAAACGGCGCTATTTATACGCAATACGCACCTGTGAACGGCCTTGGTACGTTCAATATTATATGGACAGGAGAAGGATTCTTTCTCCATGTTTTGTTAGACCGGCTCTGGAGGCCTCCTCATGAGCCTGGTACGTTCTGAACGCGAGTAGACTGTCTGGCATTATGCATTAATGTAGATTATCATTAATGTAGATCATTTTTGATGTAGATTCTTAATAGAGGAAGCTTCAATAACAATAATTTTTAATGACACTAACGGATATTTATTATTTTATTAGTAGCATTCCGGCATGGTCATGAGCTGCCAGCCTGTAGCATGTGAGCTGCCAGCCTGTCTGACACTGACATATCTACTCGCTCAACTACACTACTTCTAACGATCTGATGCTCTAACTGCCCTATCTCTAACGATCTAGGGCTCCAACTGTACTACTTCTAACGATCTGATGCTCTAACTACACTACCTCAAACGATCTAAGGCACTAACTGCACTATCTCTAACGATCTAAAGCTCTATAACTGCACTACCTCAAACAATCTGATGCTCTAACTACACTACATCTAACGATCTAATGCTGTAACTGCACTATCTCTAATGATTTAATGCTCTAGCTACACTACCTCCAACAATCTAAGGCTCTAACTACACTACCTCTAACGATCTAATGCTACAACTACACTACCTCTAACGATCTAATGCTCTAGCTAGACTACCTCCAACAATCTATATACGAACCTATTTTCGCCAAAACTAGAAGGTATATCAGCTGGCAGATGGTATTATGTAGCTACTGTAGCCACCATTACATGGTAACGGGCAGATGGTATTATGTAGCTACTGTCGCCACCATTACATGGTAACGGGCAGATGGTATTATGTAGCTACTGCCGCCACCATTACATGGTAACGGGCAGATGGTATTATGTAGCTACTGCCGCCACCATTACATGGGAGCGGGTAGATGGTATTATGTAGCTACTGCCGCCGCCATTACATGGTAACGGGCAGATGGTATTATGAACATATTATCGTCAGGAGAGCTTCTTCCGTAATTTATAGTCATGGAGAGGAAGTTATAAACGCAGCCTCGCATGCCTCGTAAAGTTCGCCCAGCCCCAAAATTCTGCTCTTTAAGCTTTTAGTAGCTCACGGATAACGATGAGAAATTTATTATTTCATAAGTAATGAATTTACGAGGACAGCATCTAGAATCAGTCATCTATACCTCCTCTCTCGTCAAATGAAATTAAATTTATAACAATGTCAGGATTATAACAAAGAAGTCAAGCTATAAAATATTGTAAATATTACAACCAATGAGCATTGAAACTGTTGAAACATTCCACCGATCTTTGACTGTAGCCTGTGACGCAGGAGCGCCGTTTCACTATGCATAGGAAACCATATATTTTAATCCTGATTTGCATAAGAGCCGACAAGGTGCACGTTAGGACCAGCGTTTGCAGTTGTTAGCTTTAGCGTCGGAAATTTGAGCGAACGGGCAGATGGTATTATGAACATATTATCGTCAGGAGAGCTTCTTCCGTAATTTATAGTCATGGAGAGGAAGTAATAAACGCAGCCTCGCATGCCTCGTAAAGTTCGCCCAGCCCCAAAATTCTGCTCTTTAAGCTTTTAGTAGCTCACGTACGGATAAAGATGAGAAATTTATTATTTCATAGGTAATGAATTTACGAGGACAGCATCTGGAACCAGTCACATATACCTCATCTCCCGTCAAATGAAATTAAAATGTCAGGATTAGAACAAAGGAGTCATGCTATAAAATATTTTAAATATTACAACCAATGAGCGCTGAAACTGTTGAAACATTCCACCGATCTTTGACTGTAGCCTGTGACGCTGGAGCGTCGTTTCACTATGCATAGGAAGCCATATATTTTAATCCTGATTTGCATAAGAGCCGACAAGGTGCACGTTAGGACCAGCGTTTGCAGTTGTTAGCTTTAGCGTCGGAAATTTGAGCGAAGATCGAGCTTCTGTTCCTAGGAAGAAACTCACTAGTTGGAGTGCTCATCGCAGCCGACGCCGTACGCGGTGCTGTTGTTCCTGGTCGCTCCGTCAATATTGTTTTTGGTGCTCAGAACTGAGCAGATAAACGGTCAATCGGGCCTACCGTGAAGGCCGATCAGTTATCAGCGCCTCTATATTGGCCGCCGAAAAATGATGCTCTACCGCGTTGCCGCTTCCATCGACTTCCTCTTATTTTAGTAAATTCTGCTGGCGTCTGCAGCTCCCTCGATCTTACTCATAGAGGACTTAAGCTACATATTTCTGTCGGCAGACGACATTTTAGCTTCTCTTACTGTAATGATTTCATGCATTATGTATGATACAGCTACCCGTTTAACTTCTACTATCTTCGCTTAGAATTTGCTCGATTTTTGGTCAGTCTTCCTAAAGTCGTTTTGTGTAAGTTTATGTGCATCCGTTAAATTAAAAAAAATCAGGTGACGTACATGGAATAAAATATTCGGAGAGATATGTGCTTATCCTGCTAATACATCCATCACGTTGCGGCACCAATTTTCTAATATCTGAAAAACTGGGAATTTTTTTCCATGAAGCTTCCTAGCGCTGAATTGAGTTCCTCACTATATAATGAACAATCGGTTGATTATTCGTTCAAATTTAATTTAACGGAAGCAGGGGACTCTCAATTGATTTCAATCGCTGCCTTCCTGTAAACTTTTAAGTCTCCGGAGAAGGGATTTTTCTCAAGATGAAAACTTATGGCTTCCAGTTTACATGAGCAAGAAAGAAGTATTACGAAAAATGCATTGCTCATTGTAAATGTCGGTAGACATTTACAATGAACTACCGTCAAATGTCGGTAGACATTTACAGTGATAAATATAAAGCTTGAATAATTTATGATATAATTATATAAACTTTATAAAGCTTGTTTAATTTCGGAAACCATTACTAAAAATCTCGCCCCTGACATCGAGTGGTGGAGGTGCGACTCCGTGACGGCAGGCAAGAGGCCGTCGCTTCAAGTAGCGCTTTATTTAATACAATACAACATTTCTTAGAAGAGAGACTGCGTAGATTGCGTTCATACTTGCTGATAAAATCCGATTAAATTGATTGTGTGACAGCTGAATGATGTACTGCTGTTTGAAAGGCGGCTCCAAGTCTGATTCTGTGACGATGTGACCAGCGCTCAGTAATAATCGTATATATATACCGCGTTCATCAGATTACGATGAGTGCCCACTGAAGACAAATTTGAACTACAACAGAAAAATTGTTCATCAGAACTACAACACGTAAACAATTTAGGGCCAACCTGTCCAATGTGTCCATTCATAGATTAATCGATAAACAATCTTAATGTCAACAATATACATAAAACTGTTTAATGTTCAAAAGTGTCATAAGGAAATAATCCTTATTAGGAACTAAGAGGTTGAGACTATCAGCATACGAAGTGATGCTTTATAAAATACGAAACTGTGCGTTATAGAAAGTCAACCTGTTTACGAGGCTTAGTCACAAATAAATACTTAGTTCTACACTCTAATCGTAGCTACCCAGTAGTTGGTTCATACACACAAGAAGTTCATCCCACATCCACATCATTGGTCTAAATTTTACAAGCACATCACACATTCAAACTACATCCACAACCAATTGACACAACCTATTGAAGAGTGAAGCACCTCGCACGGTTAAGGACCCCGGGCACATCACACCGTGAAGGACCCCGTGCTCATCATTCGATGAAGGATCCAGTGCACATCACACGGTGACGGAACATATGAACTTCACACGGAGAAGGATCCAGCGCGCATCACACGAAGAAGGATCCAGCGCGCTTCCAACGGTGAAGGATCCACTGTACTTCACACGGTGAAGGATCCAGTGCACATCACACGGTGAAGGACCCGTGCACATCACACGGTCACACGGTGGGCACAACTCACCTGTGCGGGTCGTAGGCTCGTGTTGCCGCGCGTTCAGTACTTGGAGATCAGTAGTTCGATGGGCAAGCGCTCACCCGTATCACTGATACCTGATACACTGAGAACATCAGGGTGCACAAACACTGATTTAACGCTTAGAATTAGAGCAGATGAACCGTACCAAGCATTCATTGTTTTACAACACTCAGCATTAAAACAGATGTATCGTACTAACACTTCCATAAGCAATTACATGGCCTAGGCTGGAAAATACAAATTTCATTCGTCTCGGAGGAAACGCGTTCATCCAGAGGCAACTGCACAGGGAAACCTCTTCGTATTTAACCTGAAAACAATCACACAGCACGAAACCATCTTCAAAATAATCGATAACCAGCAGAAAAATTTCGTCCAAAAACAGTAAAATTCTTAAATCTAGTTCACAAACACTGAGTTGGTTGAAACTTCATGAACAAACACAGAAATATTGTCCACAGAAACGATGACTTCCGAGGCAAACAAAACTATGTCGTCCTCGGACACTTGTACTTTAGAAACCTTCACAACGAAAACGATTATTGTTAACAGGAACAGTTAAATTCACAAACCAAATCAAAAATATTAGCATTTCAACAGACAGGATTTTTCCAGGAACCAAGCTCAAAAATACTAGTATTGTCAACGGACACGATTGAGTTCAGAAACCAGCCAAAAAACTAAACATTGTCAACAGACACGATGAACTAAAATCCAATTGCAGGCATGAAAGCGAAGTATTGCTAACAGGCCTGATAATTTCAGAAACCATTACTAAAATCTCGTCCCCTGACATCGAGTGGTATAGCAGCGCGACTCGTAGGCCGCCTCGCTAAGTAGCGCTTTATTTAATTACGCCTAACTATTCAACTAATTACGCCTAACTTCTCTTATTCTCGTGCGGTCATTTTTACGAGGGATGATATTAATGCGCAGCTCCTGGGTGGAGCCTACCCTAATTAAGCGCCCAGACCGAGAGCTGTTAAGATCTTAACTTAATGAGACTTTTCACTTCATCCTTGAGAAGGAATTAAAATGCCTTCATTGAGCGACTGCGGTATATAATTAGGCCTATGGTGGTGGTGGTGAGAGTGGTGGTGGTGGCCGTGGAGGAATTTATGGTAGCTACGGTAGTGGTGATGACAGTTATACAGGTGAAGATTATGGTGTTACTGCCTTAGCACAGAATGACCCCTTGCACCGTAGTACAGAACGTTCATGGATCTGAGCTCGATGACTTTGGGTATAAAGGAACACTACACTGTTTTCTTCGTGAAATGGCAAAAACACACAAAATTACTAATGTTCAATTGACTGCAGTAAGCGACAATGGGGAATGACTGAAAACATAACCTGGCACCATGTTGCGTATTCTGACATGGCTCAATTTTTCATTCATCAAAGATCGCCTGCACTAGAAAAAATGAATCTATTCAACAAAAGAAAGATTCAATCATTATCTTTGTCAAACGCGTAGTTCACTTGTCATTATGTGCCTGGACAATCCTCAAGTTCGATCAATTGACTTCAGCCGGCACAGAATTAGCAGTTCTACCTTTCTTCCTAATTACAGCTTCACTGTCGTTTTGTTTGAATTAATGTGTAACTTATTCTTTAGATTTATTTACGCTGAGCATTTAATTATTCTATGGTACTCCAAACAATTCAATGATCAATTATTACGAACTCAAGTTTCAACTTTACTGTGAACGCGGAGTGTCCACTGTTGGCCGAGGAACACGTTTCCTAAGCTGTGGCGCACGTACTTTACCTTTTTCTTTGCATAACTAAGCCAAGTCTTCAACTATATTTTTCTAATTTCCGTCTAGAGTACCTTCCTTTAACTGAATTCTTCTATATTTCTAATTTGCCACCTTCTATAACAACATTAGCACTAAAACGCATTAAAATCTTACGTTTGCCAATTTTGTCATACGCTCCGTTGTCATTATCTGAGCCGTATCCGTGATTTCTGTCAATTAATCCCGTCAGTTAGTTAAAATAGTCAATTTTTCTTTGCAGTATATCTTCATAGCAAGGACACGCCAGTGTAGCGCATTGGAGGATTTTTTACTATGCGCCACACTTCGCTATCATCGCCTTTACTGCAAGATTACAATCGTCCGTCCATTTTGTTTGTATACATATATTCCAGTAAAAAATATTCTAATTCAGCCGCCTAATCGACTGGTACGATCAAGGCCAGTTGCACGTTCATGTCTACATTATTTAAACAAATTTCAGCTAAATCTATTCTTGCTTTATTTTTGTCCGATTGTGTGAGTCCATAATACCTGACACAACACCAAGGTCTCGGTCCCTACCCTACGAGACAGCTGTAGAATTAATTTTTCAAATGATCAGTTTGGTCTAGGTCTAAATCGGTTTCAACTTTACTAAAAAATAAACAGGATTTTCAATTTCAATTTTGGGTTTCCAGAAAATACACCTTGGTGTAAAAATGCACGCCAATAATTAAATGCATTCCATTAAAATTAATTGGGTCAATATCAGATCTTGCGATGCCAGAAAACGGAATTTGGCTATATTAAATAAAATCCTTCACTTCATCCACAATTTGTTTTGTTGGTCTTGATCGGATTTAGGTTTAGACCTCCGATAGAGACCAGCAAGAGCCGATGTTCTGGATTTCGTTTTAAGACATTCATTATTTCAGTATTTACAGTAATGAAACTTGATTTCGCAATTTTAGATTTGATCCTTGAAGCATTCAACAAGATTTTCACTTAATCACAGTAAAATATTCTTGCTATCCAAAATAGCATATTTAATTTCCCAGATAACCGCGAACCACATTGATTGACGCTAATTTAGGTAAAGTGACAATTTTTCAATTCTAAATGGCCGCTGAAAACTTAGTTCAACATTTGCTTTCAACATGTGTGTTCCAACCCAGTGAAAATTTACAGACGTGTCAGCTTCTGATTTGGAGTACCAGAAGTTGGGGCGACTCTAAATTTTGTTAGGGAATTGATATCAACAATTGCGCTCAGAATGACGGGAGTCAATTGGCTCAACCTATCCAAGGCTGTTTGGGTCAATCGTGTGCCAGTTAATACATTTTGCCCATAGAAGGGAATAAGTGGTCATGTTACCGAACATTACCTACACGTGTAGGGTTGTGACAGGCTTACCAGAGACGCTGTCTTGTTCTTCCGACAAGAATGGTTGAAAGGCATTGACATTATATTGAGCTTTGGACCGCTCGGGGGAATTGAGCGCTGCACTCTTCTTGAAATTAATCAAAAAAATTTTCACATTGAATGACTGCTAGTTAGGATGGGGTCAAATGAATAGGAAGTTTAATATATTGTGTTACATTAAGTTCCAAAATGGTCTCAACTCCAATAGTTTTCCAGTCTTCATTGTTGATGCTCAGCTAACATCTAGAGGACCTAGAAAAATATCTAGACATCTAGAAAAATATTCAAGCTTGCAGGCCAGTCACCGCCACAGCTGGAGCTGTAAATCCCCCGACAATTTTGAACTGAATAACGATTGTGCGACAGACTCCTGGCAGCGCCTCCACACACGGCAGCTGCACTTTATAGGCATGTCGTGGATGCCGCTGCAGCAACCCTCATCTTGCTGCTCCATGTTTTCATGTATAGGCGAACGATAAAATAATAAAAGTAATCATAGAGGAATACAGTTTTTCCAAAAAGAACAGCAGATTATGACAATATAAAAATTATAGGGTAAATTGTTTATAAAACAAGTCTTTAAATAAACTTTGAATTAAATGAGTCACTGGAAATAAACCCTTCGTTTTGAGCATACTATTAAACACCACACGTCATCCTAAATTCAAATCACTGGAAATTATGTCCCTGCTATCGGAACACAGTCCGATGGCTGCGTTACATTTCCCTTCAGTTCGACTTGGATTGCTTATACATTGTCCAGGAATCAGACGAGCGACGTCGCCTGGTCGCCTGCCTTGTTGCCTGCGCGGCGACAAGGAGCGATACCGCGGCTACAGGCTTAGTGAAGTATTAACACGTCAACGACGTACCGTCACGGTGTCATCCCTCACATCCCTCTGATGTGGTCTCATGCAGGAATATCAAGATGTTTTGAGATATTTGTGGCCAGAAAGTTCTTCATGCCTTTTGCTTCTTGCTTCTGGCCAGTAAATAAAGCTTCCTCGAAATTTCAATATCGTCTATTTTCTTTTCAGCTAACTCCATTGGAGGCCTCAAAGGAAAAATGCTGGCTATGAGAAATTAAATGTTCCACTATAACAAACTTGACAGACCAGAGATTAAATGAAACTGAATATCAGATGGTGGAGCTGATAATTTTGGAAATATAAAGTACCTATCATAATTGAAGCTTCTTAGACCAATTTCATTACAAAGTTCTATTTTTACCTGAAAATATTTATATAAGTGCAAATTCAGTAAGATTCATATCCGAAGCAAAACACTGGTTGCACGTTGGCAGATTGCTATAACCCTCGTAACCTTGGCAGAAAACACGCTTCCGCCCCCACAAAATATCGAATTATTCAAGGGCGCATCAGTAAAGCAGATGCTCCGTCGACCAGTAACTCAGATGCCCGTCGGTATGGTCTGCTGCGTTTCATCGGTTTGAGCGACAAAGCCGTTGTGTTGCCGGTCCATAAATCCCACACATTGTTGGGCTGTAAATCGATCGAATGAGCTGGCGGCCGCAACTTAGCACAGGCCCCGAACATTATGCGCCAGTCAACGGCTCCAGTTTTTCATTCAGTCATAGCTACAGACAAAATTTAGCACCTTCTGAATTTAAGTCAAATGCACTCTATGAAAATTTTACTTACACAGCTACGTATACTGTGAAAGCAGCGTCAATGAGCTTTTGTTTTTCAGGTAAAAATATTTTTTCAGAGTTATTTTTTTATTTTGATACCGCCTTGATATTTGATATCTAGTCGCAAACTTGACAGGAAATTCAACTTCGCAAATTTTACAGGAAATTTAATTTGTTATTTCACTGGAAGCTAAGGTCATGCGCATTGCTTAGTTAAGTACAGTATAATTCGTTCAGTTAGAGGATCTGAAAAAGTCTACGGTGATTGACAACAGGATTTAATTAACTTTCGATCAAATTGATAAATTAATAATTTTAAAGGAAATACGGAAACTTTTTTATTGTAAACGATCCTTAGCATCAATGTAGTTCAAGCTCATATGATAAATTCATATGCTCAATCACAACGATGCATACATATGTGTGAATGTACGCAGGTATATATAAACATTGGTCATCATCCGAATCTTTTTTGTTTTATTCACCATTCGTTCACGCTGCCCTTCACTATCTCTGGCAATTAAATTTCTCATTCCAACAACTTTTAAATTCTAATGAACCTCAAGTAAGTTTCGCTTGCTATTATGCTCAAAAATACAGAAACAAATTAAACTTTCTTCCAATATTTAGTTATGCTCAACAAGAATGTCTGTTTTTTACAACGAAAGAGTCCTCAGTGTGACCAACATGAACCACAACCTCCAATATCTCAGTCGGTCTGTTGTCATGCCGAAAATCATGCCAGGCATGGAGCATCAGTAGACGCCTCATTTCTCTATGCTAATAGCATTTATTGCCGGCAAGCTCTTTCTTTTGGCCAAATTGGCCGCCGCTTCTTGAATTTGCTCGACTGCTGCGAGAAGTTAAGAAAGCCCCTACAGCAATCTTTTGTTGGAGATGTTTTGCCAGTCGTTCGTAAAAAGCTAGCAACAAGCGTCAGCCTGGGAGCCCGTTTCTTGATGAGCCTCCAGAGATTCTCTCAGGTCGGTAGCGGCGCAGTTCGCTGGAATGAAAAGCGCTCGATGAAGTCTGGTCAGCATCGTTCTGTTCCTTTCTTCCCCATGCGTATCTCAAGAGATGGAATGCATGCTTGATTATACCTCTTCAATTCAAATCTATGGTATGCGTGTTGACAACCGTCAGCCAATTCACAATGAAAATACTGTTGATAATCATTACGCTATAATCTAAAATATCATTGAGTCAAAATCGCCCAATAATTATCCTCTTAAAATTCGAAGATTCGTCGGTCGAAACATTTGGCGGAACACAGTATGGCATACATGATGAATTATTAACAATTTCTTAAAACTGACTACTCCTTTCGAGCTTGCCATAAATAGCGTCGTATTTTGGAAAAAATATTTCTGAAATTTAGTGAAAAGTGGAGTCAACGCGGAGGCAGGACCTGAATAAATTTTTTCAGTCATGCAATGAATAAAATGAGGTTTAAACGCATTTTTAATTTACAGTCATCTCGTTCGCATACGCCCTATATACATAACCACGTATATGATGTTAAATCATCGTCCACTGTGTGCAAGTAGTATAATTGCAAATGACAAAGCCATCATCCACTCCCCACACGCAGTATAATAACCCTGTAGGACATAAGCTTCATCCACTCTCCACACAGGCAGTATAATAACGCTGTAGGACATAAGCTTCAACCACTCCCCACACGCAGTATAATAACGCTGTAGGACATAAGCTTCATCCACTCCCCACACGCAGTATAATAACGCTGTAGGACATAAGCTTCATCTACGCAGCATTTATTAAGGGATCAAGTCCCATTCTCGTGTCAATTTAGACTTCAAACTATCCAAAGAATCATGAGGTGTTCTGCAGACCCTACTCTTTAAAATAGCCCACACAGAAAAGTCGAGAGGATTGAAATCAGGGCTTCTTGAGGGCCATTCATTTTTGCTAATGAACGCTGGGAGGTGACCTTGAATCCAGTTTTGGGTCATGTTTGAGCCATGTGATGGGGCAGAGTCTTGTTGAAAACTCCATGGTGAGGCGTTGAAGTGTTTACAGGCCCAAGGTAACAACACAGCTTTCAAAACGTCCTATATGTATCGCTGACTGTTTAATTTCACTCCTGAGGGGACAAAAACGAGTGGGGACCTCCCAGTGGTGGTTACCGCGGCCCAAACCATCACGGACATGGGATTTTGACGTCGTGTTGCTGTTCTGGCTGCCACAGATCCATCCCGACTCCAAACTCTGTCATTTTGACGGTTAACGCTTTGTACAATGTCAAATTTTTTCTCGTCACTGAACACCAAGTTGGGCAGGCTGCCATCCTCAATGAGATCCAGAATGTGCTGGCACCTTTCGAGCCTCATTCGTTCATGACGGTCTGTTAGTTCATGCCTTGTTTGCATCTTGTAAGGGGAGGTTTTGAGGTCATCTTTGAGGACTCTACGGATTGATGTCGGACTGACTCCTGCTTCTGCAGCCAATTTTGCAGCTGAGCGACGAGGGTTTCTCCTCAATTTCTCCCTCGTGTTTTGACCAATTGTTTTGTTCGGACACTTCTTTTCCTTCCTTGACCAGGTCAATTGCATGTTTCACCAGTTTCCTTTAAATGTTGACCACCTTCCACACAGTTTCACAATGAATTTGGAGCATCTTTGCAATGAATGAATTAATCTCGCCCTTTTCATGAAGGGTTACATTTGCATTTCTATCTACTGCCATAAGTAATAGTAAATTTAGACACCTTGGACTTCTGCAATATAAAATAGATGAATTAATAGATGATATTAAGTTCATTATAAAAGACTAGTCTCCTAGAAACCAATTTATTTTATATAGCAAACATCCGTTGCCATAAATATGGCGGACACTGTACAGCTCAACTAATTATCATATCACACCATCACACCCCAGTTCTGGGTAGGATATCTTGGCTGATACGCAAAAAATGTTTTATGCACTTAATACCAAAACATTATTGCATGCATTCATCAAGGCTCTGAACAACAGCTCGAATGATCGCAATTTAAATCTTACGACCCTGAACAGTCCTGAGCATTCAGCAGACCCCTGCTCGTCTTCTACCACAAGTGGCTCATAATTTCTCCAAATGTTCGACAGTTTAATCCTGCCGACGACGTGTTTAATTATTATCACTTCGTTTTATATTAATTAATATCACTAACGTGTTTAACGTGTTTAATTCTCCACTGCCACAAATGTTCGACAGTTTAATCCTGCCGACGACGTGTGAACAGTGGATCGAGGGGAGGCATGGATAGCTGAGGAGTAGGATAGTGGGGTGCAAGGAAAGCTAAATTTTTGTGCGTGTAGAAACGAAATATACAATGCAGGAGCAACGCTAACGAGCATTCAACCCGGTTTTTACCGCACAATTTTTTGCTGCAACATTATTCCAACACTTCTTTCAAAAGCCCGGAAAAACTTTCGAAGAAACTAATTGTGATGACTCAGCAGGAATATTTTCTACGCATTTTTCTGCGTAGGCAAGCATTGGAAAATCTTTCGCTGAGAATCCTCTCAGGTGCAAGAGGATCAGTGCTACGGCAAAACAAAATAACTTGGAACCTTCCGGTGATGTGAGCGTTGGTGAACATGCGATGTTGTCAGTGAGTGGTTGGCGCCTGAAAGCGATGAGTTGAAATGACGTATAAAGATAAAATACTTACGCTTTGAAATATGCTCCGAACGCACATAGTGCAATTGCAAATGAGTTATAATTAACAAATATTTTATTATGCTTATATACTTACTGTATTTCCTAACGAGCATCTAACTGAGTTTCTTGCATGCAAGAAAATCGCTCATTCATTTAAAGCCTTCGAAAAAGACACACTCACATTTCGTATCGATAGTATTCTTTACAATACCGATGAAACGCACAGGATATCTTGTGCTGGGATATAATTTTAGATATCCAATTTCGTTGTTTCTCTCCCAAAAAAGATCTGACAGCACAAGACCTCAGGCGTCTATAATATTCCAGATTCTGGAGTGAAGTCTATACCGCTGCTATGGACCTGTGAACGTTAGTATAAACTATCGCAATGCCATCCCTATGCGTGAGTTAAAAGACGATAGGCGATGTCACATAACATAGTTGTGTAAAGTGACACATTTACCCATATATTTACTGTTATCGTTCTGAAAACAATTAACCTTCTGGTCTAAAACCGTTCTTCGCTACTAACTGCGATAATTTTCCCCTCACGTCTTTAATTCAATCATTGATCTCAAATTTTCCACTGGTGAACCTTCGCAGCCCGCTTTGAGTGGCACCTTCGGCAGCGACGAGTAAATCTACGGAGGGTGATTGCCGAGCTTGACTTTCATCGCTGAACTTTAGCCCCAGGAGCGCGAACGCCTCCTATTCTAACGATCAGAGTTGTGAACATTTGACTGCGCCGCTGGCAAGGAACATTTGTCCCCTGTAATGGCTCAAGGAAACTCAAGGGCGTTTTAGCAGATAACTTCTGCGCTTAATTCATGTCGTTCATAGAAGAAATAATATGAATCTAAATTCCCCTTTCTTAATAAATCAGTCATTTAGCAAGCATTGAATCTAGAAAAGCCGAAAAAACTAGACTTTCCGAAAAAAATGGAGAAAGANCGATTGTTAAGACGACGGGGTAGAGCGCAGCCTGTGTCTCAGAGAAAGCCTGTCGTTAGCTTAACTAAGGTCGTAGTTTGTCGCAGGCTCGCCAATCTGGCGACAAGCGCTGCTGGGCTCGTTACTCGTTATGGGTCGAGATTTCTCTAGGTGCCATACACATCTGAAGACGTGGACGCTATTGCTAGGCCATTGATCGGACCATGGGCCCAAGAGGCCTCCCTCGGGCACTCTCTATCTTGCCGAGATTAGCGAGGCTTGTATTGGTCATTATAGGACCATTACGCCGCACGACTACCACCTCACCGGTCGTTTACTTCACAGCCCCCTTCGGTGTCTGGCTGTCTCACGGTGTCTGGCGAGGCTGTGGACTTGCAGATACCTGTAGCAGGGTCGAGCCCTGAGGCTGCATGCTCTGGACAAAACTTTGGGAAGCAAGGAAACTAATCAATAGGAATTGAGGTCAAACAAAACACGATTACAAGCAAGTTTCAAATTGTATTTTCTTTAATGAAAATAACTAAATGGCATTAATGCCATCATTCCTAAACTTGTTCGGTACTGCCTCCAAAATTTGCGGTAGCGACTCCACTTCACTGGGTGTGAAGAGGCAATGGAGTTGCGCCTTGCTTCCGCGTCTGCTGGCAACTTCCCTCCACTTGAGAGCCCCACAAATTTGATAGCCTTGCTCATGGCGCGCAGCTCGTGCATACTCAAGAGCCTGCGCCTCCTGCGCCATCGCCAATATGTGAGTCGCCTTCGAAAGCTACTCAAATTCTTTCCAAAATTACATCCATGTTAGCCATTTGGCCGGCGGAAAGGAGAATTTGGTGCCATTACACGACATGCTGCGTACGTCGAAGAATGTACTGCAGGCGTTGAGCGATATATCAAGAGTAGCAAACCCCAGACACTTGAAGCCTATGAAGACTTCGTATATCACCTTGCTAAAAATTTATAGCAGTCACATGAATGGCTAAAGAGCTGAGAGAGCGTAGAAATTTCTCAACTTTGTTCCGTTCGTTATGATAAATTTAAACACAATGGTAAAAGACGTGCACAAGTATGAAACCGCATACTTGTACAAAACATGACAGGGTGTCCTAGTGGTTACAGTTCAGCAGAGTACCAAGATTGTAGCAGAAAGGTGCGGGTTCGATCCCAGCTCTGTGCGGCAGTTTCTGGTCAGAATAATTATGGCAAGGAGGTCGGGCGGTTAAGCAGAGCAAAATTGTATCAGTGATTTGCTTGTTTGACACCGCAACAACCTATGAATATTCTGCAACGTTAAGAATCGGCAGCAGGCCCACAGCTTAACACACCCTGAAATCGCTATTATTATTATTTTAATTATTATTAATATCATTACTATTATTATAATTATTACTCCTATCATTATTATTATTATCATTTTTTTCTTATTACTATTATTAATATTATTAATAAAATCATTATTGTTAATTTGCTCATAAATTTCAGTGAGTTTTGAACTAAACAAACGCTCATTAATTGTATTTTGTTAATCTACTTAAATTTATTTCAACCTTTCATCTGCGTGAGCCTCTCCAGGCCAATTAAGCACGCAAGTTTAGATGCTTGTAAATCAGAAGCGCACGAGCTGTAAATCCCCCGACAATTTTGAACTGAATAACGATTGTGCGACAGACTCCTGGCAGCGCCTCCACACACGGCAGCTGCACTTTATAGTCATGTCTTAGATGCCGCTACAGCAACACTCATCTTGCTGCTTAATGCTTTCATGTGTAGGCGAACGACAAAAATAATTAAAGTAATCAACGAGGAATACAGTTTTTCCAAAAAGAACAGCAGATTATGACAATATAAAAATTATAGAGTCAATCGTATACAAAAAAGTCTCTAAGTAAACTTTAAACTAAATGAGTCACTGGAAATAAGCCCTTCGTTTTGATCGTTTCGTTTTTCATTACTATTAAACACCCACACGTCGTCCTAAAATTCGAATCACTGGAAAATGTGTCCCTACTATCGGAACACAGTCCGATGGCTGCGTTACATTTCACTTCAGTTCGACTTGCATTGTTTATACATTGTCCAGGACTCTGACGAGCAACGTCGCCTGTTCGCCAGCCTTGTTGCCTGCGCGGCGACAAGGAGCGATACCGCGGCTACAGGCTTAGTGAAGTATTAACACTTCACAGACTTACCGTCACGGTGTCATTCCTCACATCCCTCTGATGTGGTCTCATGCAGGAATATCAAGATGTTTTGGTTTATTTGTGGCCAGAAAGTTTTCATGCCTTTTGCCTCTTGCTTCTGGCCAGTAAATAAAGCTTCCTCGCAATTTCAATATCGTCTTTTTTCTTTTCAGCTTACTCCATTGGAGGCCTCAAAGAAAAATGCGGTCAATGAGAAATTAAATGTTCCACTATAACGAACTTGACAGACCAGAGATTAAATGAAACTGAATATCAGATGGTGGAGCTGATAATTTTGGCTATATAAAGTACGTAGCATAATAGGCGAAATTTAGAGCAGTTTTATTATAATGTTTTCTTTTTACCTGGAAACATATAAATAAGTGTAAGTTGAGTAAGATTCATATCCGAAGCAAAACACTGGTTGCACGTAGGCCGATTGCTAACCCTCGTAACCTTGGCAGAAAACACGCATCTGCCCCCACAAAATATCGAATTATTCAAGGGCGCATCAGTAAAGCAGATGGCCCGTCGACCAGTAACGCAGATGCCCGTCGGTATGGTCTGCTGCGTTTCATCGGTTTGAGCGACAATGCCGTGTGTTGCCGGTCCATAAATCCCACACATTGTTGGGCTGTAAATCGATCGAATGACCTGGCGGCCGCAACTTAGCACAGGCACGGAACATTATGCGCCAGTCGAAGGGCTCCAGTTTTTCATTCAGTCGAAGCTACAGACAAAATTTAGCACCTCCTGAATTTAAGTCGACTGCACTCTTTGAAACTTCTATGCAATCAATGAAAATAGAGTGCATAGAATACACTCCATGGAAATTTCACTTACACAGCCATAATATGAAAGCAGCGTCAATGAACTTTCGTTTCCCAGGTAAGAATATTTTTTCAAATTTATTATTTTATTTTGATGCCGCCGTGATATTTGATATCTAGTCGCAAACTTGACAGGAAATTGAACTTAGCAAATTTTACAGGAAATTGAAATTGTTATTTCACTGGAAGCTGTCATGCGCATTGCTTGGTTGAGTATAATTCGTTCAATTAGAGGATCTGAAATTTGAAAGAAGTCTACGGTGATTGACAGCAGGATTTAATTAACTTTCGATCAAATTGACCAATTAATAATTTTAAAGGAAATACGGAAACTTTTTTATTGTAAACGATCCTTAGCATCAATGTAGTTTAAGCTCATACAATAAATTCATATGCTCAAACACGATGATGCATACATATATGTGAATGTACACAAGTTTTTATGAGCATTGGTCATCATCCAATCCTTTTTTGTTTTATTCACCAGTTCACGCTGCTCTTCACTATCCCTCGCAATTAAATTTTTCATTCCAAGCAATTTTCAATTCATTATGAACCTCAAATAAGTTTCGCTTGCTAGCAAGCTCAAAAGCACGCCAGCAAATTAAACTTTCTTCTAGTACTTAGTTATGCTCAACAACAATGTTTATTTTTTTTACAACGAAAAAAAAAACATTAAATTGCGTCCTCCGTGTGACCAACATGAACCACAACCTCCAATATCTCAGTCGGTCTGTTGTCATGCCAAAAATCATGCCAGGCATGGAGCATCAGTAGACGCCTCATTTGTCTATGCTAATAGCATTTATTGCCGGCAAGCTCTTTCTTTTGGCCAAATTGGCCGCCGCTTCTTGAATTTGCTCGACTGCTGCGAGAAGTTAAGAAAGCCCCTACAGCAATCTTTTGTTGGAGATGTTTTGCCAGTCGTTCATAAAAAGCTAGCAACAAGCGTCAGCCTGGGAGCCTGTTTCTTGATGAGTCTCCAGAGATTCTCTCAGGTCGGTAGCGGCGCAGTTCGCTGGAATGAGAAGCGCTCGATGAAGTCTGGTCAGCATCGTTCTGTTCCTTTCTTCCCCTTGCGTGGTTTTTAAAAAAGATAGAATGCATGTTTGATTATACCTCTTCAATTCAAAGCGATGACAACCGTCAGCCAATTCACAGTGAAAATACTGTTGAAAATCATTACGCTATAATCTAAACTATCATTGAGTGAAATCGCTCAATTATCCTCTTAAAATTCGAAGATTCGTCGGTCGAAACATTTGGCGGAATACAGTATGGCATACATGATGAATTATTAACAATTTCTTAAAACTGACAACTCCTTTCGAGCTTGCCATAAATAGCGTCGTATTTTGGAAAAAATATTTCTGAAATTTAGTGAAAAGTGGAGTCAACGCAGAGGCAGGACCTGAATAAATTTTTTCACTCATGCAATGAATAAAATGAGATTTAAACGCATTTTTAATTTAAAGTCATCTCGTTCGCATACGCCCTATATACATAACCACGTATATGATGTTAAATCATCGTCCACTGTGTGCAAGTAGTATAATTGCAAATGACACAGCCATCATCCACTCCTCGCTCGCAGTATAATAACGCTGTAGAACATAAGCTTCATCCACTCCCACACGCAGTATAATAACGATGTAGGACATGAGCTTCATCCACTCCCCACACGCAACATAATAACGCTGTAGGACATAAGCTTCATCCACTCCACACACGCAGCATAATAACGCTGTAGGAGTTAGGACATAAGCTTCATCCACTCCCACACGCAGTATAATAACCCTGTAGGACATAAGCTTCATCCACTCCCCACACGCGGTATAATAACGCTGTAGGACATAAGCTTCATCCACTCCCCACACGCAGTATAATAACGCTGTAGGACATAAGCTTCATCCACTCCCACACGCAGTTAAACTAAGATTAAAGGTAATAAATACTATTTGGAAGACAAAACTTTACTTAATGAAATTCATCTGCGAAGACATTAGCGAGAAAAATAAAAAAAATGTTCTTTAGTGTGTGGTGTTCTCACTGTCACCAGGAAACCCTATTGCAAAACAAAGGAGTCTTGAAGTTTTTGACTTTTAATTCCTATTCTCGGCTGCAGACAGAGGAGCTCTGTACAAAACTTGGCTTTCTTTTTTGTTAAAAGTAGTTGATGTGTTTTCTTCAGCACATTAACTACTTATGTCACTGCTCTTCTTGCGCAGTCAATTGTCTTAGAAATCTTTTTACAATGCGTTGTCTCTTTTTACTTGACATTTAAATCCGTATAAGCCATGCCCTAGACCAGCTTCTCGTTGAAAATCAGAAAATCAAACGGTAAAAATAGAGACGAAAATGTTCATGGAACTAATAGATGAAATAAAACCATCTCCTGGACTGGAAGGTTCGTATATAAATCAGTCAGATATTAATTTTCTTAGGTAGATGACCACAAGTCCTCCGCGCTCGGCTAAATCGTACTGCACTCTCATATGGTACTTGCAGCAGCAAGGCTAGAGCCTTTTTATCGCTTTTCTGGCTGCCAGATCATTGTTTGGAAGCTTTGTTAAGCGAGCTGCCCGTGCTGCGTACTTCAAACGAAAGGTGCCTTTGACGCTACTCGCCTCTTCATTTCAAACGATTGCCCCAGGGAACGCTGGTGCTCGCCTCTCTTCCGTATCCGCTTAACGTCTAATGATCTACACTTCTGTCTATTGTGATCTACATCTCTGTCTATTGTGATCTACACCTCTGTGTATTATGATCTACATTTAACGTCTAATGATCTGCACTTCTGTCTATTCTTCTCGGTAGTCTACGAGCCGAGTTCACCACTTCCTATTGCCAACCAGAAGTGTTCATTTTTTCACCAATTGTTTCCTAAAAAATCAGCAACAAATTGGTTCAACCCTTTCTGTACAAAATAACACAAATCACTAACGGCGGGTCTCTGAAGACACAAGACCGAATATTTTTTTGCATTGCAAACAATTGTGCTACGAGACTGAAAACTCTGGAACAACATTTTCACTTAATAAATTATTAAATTATAAAAATTCGGCAAAGGAAAGGACTCTTGTTCTACATGTAAATTAGGAGGAACTAGATTTGAGATTAACTGTGAGAACTCTGGAATGGAAATGCCAACGGATAACTTTTTATGTTGCATATATGTAATAAACAAGAAAAATAACGAATAATTTCTCCTTACTTCGTGAATGCCGATTTTATTTAAGCCTTTGACAGATTGAAAAAGTAGTACAGTGTTGAAGTTGTAAGAGTTAAAGAAGCATTGAAAGGTTTTATGACGAGCTAATGTCATCAGCATTTCAGGTCCTTCTCTTTAGATTAATTTCTCTTAAGTTTATTTTAAATAACTAACAAGTATTGAATAAAAACCAAAATAAATTTCATGCAAAGTAGAAGAGGAACAACAGCAAAAAGGATCAATTATTTCAGATTTTTTTACATTCCTTACTCTAATTTTAAAAAATTAGTTGAATATTTTTCAATTGTTAAACTTGTCTCCTGAAGCAAGAACATCATAAGCGCTTCTTGTTCTCTCCAATCCAGCATTGGAATCACCAGGCAGCCGACCTAGGGGTCGAGAAATCAAAGTCGTGTGTGACATGCCTTGCACTTCACATGCGTTCAGCAGAAAAGCCAGGCGTTGTTTTCTGCCCAAAGTCAAGTTATTTTCGCGATCTTCTGCAGTGCTTTTTCTCACAAAGAACAAATGAACACGGCGTTCAAGCCTCGGTTCCTAATGCCTATGAGGTCATAGGGATCTGGAAAGCGAGAGGCAAAATACGTCGCCGTGAGCCCTCTGTCTGCGAAGAGATCCGGCCATGACACTGAGAGGTTGAGAAAAACATGCATAGACTTTGAAAATAATAAACTATATGGGTTATGATGAGGATAGAATAGATAGGAAGGGGTGAAAAATTGCAGGTATGCACCAGCTGGAGAGTTAACATTATAGCATGAAATTTTTTAAATTCACATTTAGTCAACTCGGTCTTCATTCCAAATGGAACATTTCGTCAATTCTCGAAGCGCCTTAATTTTGATGGGGTTTTTGTCATAAAGCTCAAGAAGGCTATGCATCCCACATGGCTGCTGACTCAGCTCGCTCGCCAATCTCAGCAAATCCGATCAAGCAGACGAATAACTTGCAAAACTGAGTCTTTTTTTGAAGCCTCAAGATGCGCATCGACGGTCGCAGCATGGTGTATTAATTCAACCATGGTCGCAGCCGCTGACTTGCGTCAGGTTCTGCGACAGAAAACGATCTTTAGCGCCACAATGAAAAATTAAAAAAAATAACAAGCAGTATTCAAATGAGTATTAAGAGTTTTATTTTTCACAATGGATATATACATTCAGTCAGTTATTAAGAGTTAATTTCAGGGTTTCCTTTTTCATTTTTTATAGCGAACACATTCATATATCGGGTGACCGATTGTAAAAATGAATTGAAGCAATTTTTTTATTGTTATAGCACGATACCCCTGAGTTTACCACAAGCCCTGATAGAAACGGAGCATTTTCTAATCCAAATTCGACGAAGAAATATTTTTTAATGATTTGTCATATTTTAGATTCCTACTTGCTAGAATCCATGAAAGGACACCTTCCTGATGGCTCAAATATTTTTCAGTTTATTTATACTTTATTTGTAGGTCTATATTGAAGTATCTGAAAAAATTCGTCCTAGTGGCACAAATGTTCTTTCGTTCAGGCGTACTTGGGTTGCATGTTCTTGTTAAAATCTCCGTAATAAAATCTTCCTAGTGGCACAAATTTTCTTTCGCACATGCGTGCATTGGTTGCATCTCCTGTTAAAATCTCCGTAATAAAATCTTTATGGTGGCACAAATGTTCTTTCGTTCAGGCGCACTCTTGTTGCAAGCTCATATTAAAATATTTTTAATAAAATCTTTATGGTGGCACAAATGTTCTTTCGTTCAGGCGTACTTAGGTTGCATGTTCTTGTTAAAATCTCTGTAATAAAATCTTCATATTGGCACAAATTACCTCCCACCATCACGGACAGCGCGCTGAATGGGAGGACGTGAGGCCAGGAACGCCTGTGCCTTCACATGAGTGACGTCGGCGGCTACACCGACCACCTGTCGCTGTGATGGACACGAGCTCTGCGCTTTCAGAACTTGGGTTGTGTACATGAATCAAGAAAGTTAGGCAAATGTGGTTCAAAAATCAATTTAAACATTTCAAACGTTTTCCTTGCATTCAATTTGGCTGGCAAGAGAATAAGAATTTAGCAGCATCTGGGAAAAGACGTTCATTCTTTTCCTTTCAAATAGTTGTTCAATATTCATGTTCATACGGGACTCTAAATACAAAGAACAAATAGAGACAATCTTACAACAATTATCTATGCAGAATGATTGTGGAATCCTTTCATTAGGGTTCGTACAGGTGCATCGCGTTAGCAGCTGTGAACGCCGTCTAATGAGCCCTGCACGATTACTGTTCACTGGAAATGGATTTATGCCAGCACAAGTATTCTGTATTCGCCCTTATATACTCACCAGAAGACAAAATGAGACGCTCAATGTCCTATGTAATTATAATGCATTCCCTTTGAAGCACAGTAACTTGAGGACCAGCATCGAGGAACAACTAACTGTCGAACACCAGTAGATGCGTTCATAGAAAAATGGTTAATTGGCCACTGCATAGAGTTTTAAAGCAGTTAGTCAGCAATTGTTCGATCATTGTTGCAGGTCCAACAAAGCAATGGGGGAACGGAAGCTAGAAGACGACGGAATAATGTATAGGAAGAAAAATTTGGTTATCATTGTAGTATAGTCTTTCTTGCAGTGCAATGAAAATTAATTGAAATAGCAGTTATTATTTAAAATATTTTGTGGTGCTAGCCAATGAAACTTGGCTAGCAATTTCTTTACATACATTGAAGTGTTATCCCGATTAATTTGCTCAATCAGTTGTTGCGAGAGAAACATCCAATATATTTGGACATAAGTAGCATTGTCAATAATTAATTTATATCACTACGTCTAACAAGGAAAGCGCGATATACTTCACGCACTTCGCAATTACACTTTATTGCATGCAGAAAAGGTAAAACACGCAAAATTTCGAAGTCAAAAACCGTCATATTGCGACAAACACACTTTGTTCCTTTCATAGCACAGTCAATGACTGAAAAATTTATACCGCACTAAAAAAATTTTGCCTCAAACATAGCCAGCAAGTTCAAAATAAAATTTAAGGCCACAGATTAGTTATTGTTCTATTCTCATTAAGTCACCCGAAGCACCGCTGGTGATATAGGGCCAGGTAAAACATGGAGAGCTAACATTGCACGTTATCCAAGTAGACGTCATATAAGTACCAAAAAATCCACTTGAAATAACAGTTCATTATTGCGAGAGGACCGAGGCAAGTTACCGATTTTAGACACACAAGTAGAAAATTAAAACTGAATTGACAAGTTCTAAGCAGTTCGTTGAAAGTAATCCCGTTTTAATTGCATTACTTTACATCACATTACAATGGACGTGAAGGAACCCAAAGATAAATTAAGAGGAGAAACTTCAAGAATAATCAACAATGACAAGACCGATATTCCTCTTCGTGGTCACCTGACGTGACCTGAGAGCACCTGACAATCTCAATTATTATTTTGACTATTATAGTTTAGGAAATCTTCTATAGAAGAAGCAATACCGTCATGGGACTCGCGGGGGCTTGTTTCCAATGTTGGTTCTACATTGGTTTCTCATTTTCGGCACCTCCACAGTGAGAGAAGAAAAGCGTTAACATTGGCTAAAAACTCAGCGTCATAGTCAATGGTATTACTACTGAAGCCACGGGCCTATACCCATCCGTCCGAGTTTATTGAGAAATTGTCGACAGTCCGCCACTGGTCATTAAGATTCAGGTGTATATATTCACTTCAGAAATACACCAGATCAATGGTTCGTAAAACCTTGGTCTACCACACAGCACCTTTCAGGAGCTTGAAACCTGTACATAATTCATATGCCTATACATTCGTAAACGAAAAGTGTTTAGCGTACGGCTTTTTGCTTCAGATTGCATGTAATGTAACGCACCTAATTTGAAATCTCTTGTGCGATTCCGCCTCTCTCACATATGATGTGACTGATAACTACCACAAAACATGAATTACATTTGTAGGAAGCATTTGTTGAAAGCTTTGATTGTTATCTAAAATTTTCCAGACATGTGCTCCACGCAAGTGGCTAAAATTATACAGTATACATGCTTTCAATAAAATGCATGCATGGCACTAAAAGAGTTCGTTTGATAGCTTCAGAGAGTATCAAGTAGAATCTTCAATCAAGTAGAACCAAAGATGGTCTGTGTCGGAAGTTGATCGTACCAACAAGTTCATTAAGTCAGCAGGTTCCGGATCCTCAAATAAAGCCATCACAAAAGTCAAAGAGACACAGAGATCCTCCGCTTTGGATCATTAAGAACATTTTCGACGACTGTAAAACTCTTCTTGTTAACACTGATTCAAATCGCATGCCTCAATACGCCGAGGGATCCAATTAACCGAACCCTCTCAGCGTAAAAGAAAATGTCGCCAAAAAGGAATCTCACAAATGAAAGAGCAGCAAAAGTATGGCGTCGGTGGCGCTTACGCGATATTAAGGTTCTGCTGTCAAGGAGTCTCGCGAAACACTCAACTGCAGCACTTTTACTGCACACTTAACTCGTCCTGGAAAAACGCTGGGTCCAAATTGAAGTTGCGACATTAAAGACAATTCAGAACAGGTCATGACTTGCCATTTCGTGAAGACTAATTGGGAAAATCGAATTCCATTTACCAGTACGATCCTTCACTGGTAGCATTTCCTTTCGCTGTCTCTGGCATATTGTATTTCTCGTTGTTTTTCCTAAGACGCTACAGCTAAGCACTACAACAACTTTGTCATAACCAACATAGGGGGAGAGGGCAAAACTTAATAGACCAACAAGAAAATATTCACGCACAATTGCTGGAAAGTTCCATCACCGATCCTCATTATCACGCTTCCAAAAAATTTGCCATCGTGTTCTCTGATGCTCGTTTAGCAGTGAAAAATTCGCTTTTTAACAAGTTAACACCGATTCAAATGCTTATTGACAGTAAATTTCAGAATTTCAATTAATACTGACACAGATTGAAGATTACAAACGCTTGCATGAACCATATTTTAGCGATATTCACGTGCGAACCAACATTCATGGTAGCGAGTGCTTAAAGAGACTTAAACGGTGACTTATCGTATACCTCAATGGATAGGAGATTTTTTTACAGAATAACGATAAGAGTCTCGCATTAGCTTAATCAAATGATGCCAAAATTTATGGCGATAAAAACAAATAATTCTGGCGTGGAAGATGGGGAATTCAATTAAGTTTATGTCGTGCTCGCCGGAGTTTTCAAATGATCTTTTTAAAGTCGAAGCAACTAAGGAATTTAGCTTCTCAGTTTGGTTGCCGCAAGATTTGCCAACATAATAAGAAGAACCATTAAGCAATCATATTCTGAAGTACTAGAAGTCACACATGCATGCGTTACAAGCAAAATAATATAATGCGAATTCGTTAAATCCACAATAACTCTTTTGTTTAAATGCTAACAGAACTTTTTTACTTCAATCGAGGACTAAATCATTCAATATCTTCTGAAACCAACTGCCAGACCAAAAGTCACGGCATGTTCTAATCTTGTATGCACCACATTGAAGAAAGGATTTTATGGAAGGCTGAGTTCTACGTCGTAGACACCGTGAAATAAAAGTTCACGCCCCCACCGCGGTTCGTGTATGGTTACTTCATTCACTGATCGCGAGCCCATGTTTGCTGGTGCACCTTTACGATTTCATGACGCTGGACACGAGGGCTTGTCGTCCGATCTTTGTTAAACACTCCAAGCAAACTCTCCCTCCGACGACCGACTACCTCCTGTGACTGCTCCAGAAACTTTGGTTTTTCTACGAAAATTTTCTAAATGTAGTATAGAGGCATGATACGGTCTTTACTTCATATTAATTTTTTATTTCAGCTTTTGCTTTGAATTTTAATGAGAGATTCACATAAGTTTCGATTTCACGTTGAGCTCTCTCACTAGAGAAAAATGCAACGAAAAAAATTATGTTATAAAATAAATTGAAAAGTAGTTAAAATAATATAAGCCAAATATGCAATAAATTGAAATTGATTTTTTCAGTAATTTGCTGATATTTATGGACCAAATGCCTATTTTTCGCTAATGGAAACCTTGAGGGGAAAAATAGAAAAAAAAGTAAATAAAAAAATATCACAAACATCATACAAACAGACAAAAATGAAATTGTCAGTACGGATGAAATTTTCATGAATTTAATCCCAAATGTTAACTCGCCTTTTTTTGCTTTATATTCTGATAGTTTTCATTCGAACATGATAAATTCGTTCAAGTTAATAATAAAGAAGCAGCGTTGAGCAGATCGGGCGCCTCATCGGATATGCGCTTTGATCTCTTACTGGCTCAGCCTGCACTCCTCGAGGCGATCAGCGAACAACCAACGAGGAAAGCGAAATTCTGGCATTCAAATCCGAGCATATTAAATATTCAGAGTGAAATCCAAACTCATTTTTAAGCCATTCATCAACTAATAATTGAAACTTATATTTGTTTTAGATGAAAAAATATGTTAGAACCCAGAGTCAATCTGGAACAGGAAACGAAATGTTTGAGCTGGTTCAAAACTTTGCAGTAATCCTAACATGAAAAAATTAAGACTGTTTTAAGTGAATCTGAACAAAAGCAGAGAAATTCACGATTAAAAACTTGTTGTAAATAGGCTCAAAGAGAGCTTATTGTAACTTCGAGAGCATAAATTTGGAACCTACACAAAGATACTTGCTGATAAAGGGCAGGGAGTCATAGTTTTATCGATCTGTCCTCTCAGAATCAGAATCAGAAATGTGCGAAAATTTTCTTTACTTTGGTTTTCAATTTCATATTGACTACATACATTAAAATGTTTTACATGATAAGTCTACGGCGGAACGTCTTTCAATCACTTGAAAAAAATATTCTTTGCCTGCTCATGTTAGTATTGACGTTTACTTGTCAGTTTTTTAAGTGAAACATTATAGTTGACTTCTACATAGTATATTTAAAGCAGAAATTAATGATGAAACATCATTTTGTTCCCGTATCATTGTGGCGAGCAGCGGAGAATAATGGCGGTGTTTTGAGTTGTTTGGTGACCAGCACTGCTGCTAGAACTCTCAGCGCCCGGCCCGATCCCTTAATGCTGACCGCGCAGGAAAAGACTTTAATTTAAAATAAAAGACAAATTGGTTCCGGGAGGCCAGAAGTCGTCGCACAAGCCGATGTTCCAGCAGACTGCTAGACTCATTGATTGATGTAAAGGAAGCCCGAGCAGAAGAATAATTACTGTTAATAGTTGCTTGTATATGCCAGGAAATCACAGTGAAGATAGAGCAGAACAAAGAAGAAGCTGAATAGAAGGTATAAAATCCAGATATCGGTCCAGGATGTGCTCTTTTAGAGGAAAATCGGTTTGCGATCAATTAAAACTATGCTCTCTGACCCAAAATTTTTATTCCCGACGTGCCTGATGAAGCAGGTTTACCAGGTTAATGAGGCTAATGAAGCTGGACTTCTAGTCCGATGAAGCAGGTTTACCTGGCAGATGAGGCAGACGAGGAAGGACTTTAGGCAGATGAGGCTGATGAAACAGGTTTACCAGGCAGATGAGGCAGACGAGGAAGGACTTTAGGCATAGGTTCACATCGGCCGTCCGCAAACAGTTTCCTTGCGGAAGCATTAGCGAATTTTGCACTTGTCGCTCTGCACAAACGCAGCCATTAGTACAGATTCGCTACCAAGATGCATCGGGAAGTCACCCCAAATTTGTTATGCTAATAAATCGGTAATAATTTTGAGTCATTAATAGAAGATATACGACAGTTTCATGATTTACAGCAGTTTCCCACTAAAGATATTTAAGCGTCGTCGCGATGCCCAATGAACGAGTATCTCAGATGTTGATGTACTGCTGCAATATTTTGCTAATGAACGTAAATTATGAAATAAACTTTCCCATATACATCCTAAAAATTGTAGCACTCAGCGCAAATGGTAAGAACAAGAAAAAATTTATAATGATGTTCAAATTGACACCATTTCGTTACGAAGCGCCCTCGATCTTCATGAACTACATTAATTTGTTGTAGCTTATAATTCATCATAAATTTTCAACCAATTGAGAGTTGATGATGATTCCGATATTCAAACTCGGGAAATTTGTTCCAAAAATTATAAAAACGTACATGATATTACTGGGCCTGAAAATATCTCACAAGTCCCTCACAATTCACTCTCTACTTAGTCACCGTCGTGCGAGACTAAAGTCTCACTGAAGCGATCATTCCCCATATTTCATTTTGAAGTTTGATAGCATTTAAATGAAGTTAACTCCTGAACATGAAACTGTACGTAGAGAGAGACCGAGTCCTGAACCTATCGCGATCCGAACCTCGTATATCACGCCGAGCTTACATGCCTCGCCTGCCTTATATGATAAGCCAGGCGATCCTTATCTGCGCCTTATCTGCGGTCAACCGAGTAAGGTTGACCCCAGAATGTGACGGAGACAGCTTGGGAACTTTAAATTATGTTACTTTTCAGAAGATTGTTATATAATAAATCATATTTTCCTGTTGTCTTCTGCATAATAAATAATATTTTCCAGTTGTGTGAATAAATATCATTCTTCATTGCAGTGTAAATAATTTTGATGAATTTTATTCGTGCGTGTAGTGTTGATTGTTTCAATGAATACTCTTATTTGGTGTAATGTTGTTATTTAAACGATAGTTATTTTTATATTCTTCCATATTTTATTTTAATTAATATATTTCCTCAGTGGAATTTTGCTGGGCGCTGAACGTGACGCGCGTGGTGGCCCCTCCGTGGCTGGCGGTGGGGGGGTCGGGGGACCTGGAGTGTCAGTTCAGCCTGGGCAGCGAAACTCTTTACTCCATCAAGTGGTACCAGGGCATCAACGAGATCTACAGGTACACGCCTGGCAAGGTCCGCACGCAGCAGGTCTTCCACAACGACTTCCTCTCCGTAGATGTGAGTCGCCGCACAGGTCCTCTGCATGTTATTAATTACCCTGAGTTCTACGTTATGAATTGTCAGCATTTTATTGATATTTAGAAGCGTAGGGCACAGCAGCACAGTTGAGCATTCAGGTCTTTTACGAAGCACGGACACCTATTAATTGTGGCAATTATTCTGATCTGATCTATATAATACTTGTGTGTTTGTATACCATTTTACCTTGAACTATTATCAGGAATATTATCCAATAATCTCGACAATGGCCAATGCAAGCTAAATTGTCTGTCGATATCTAAGCACGTTGAAATTTGTCCTGTGAGATACTTGCGAAAAATTTGCACTGTTCAAGAACAGAATGGCTCCTGTTCATGAATAAAGTCAGGGGCTCAAAACTCTATTTCTGAGTTAAATTAGCCCATGTCCGTGTGATGAACTAGCCAAAGTCACGTTTCTTTGCCGGAACCTGAAGTATTTGAAATTAATTCATGAAAAGAAACTTGAGTGAAGTCGTAAAATGGAAGAAGAATCGAAATTAACGTCAATCTTTAGACAGAACTAAAGTAAATGAAAGATTAATTACAGATGCGGTAAAACTGAACATATTGTCCCGATGCGTAGGCAAGAAACTATTATTATTGAATTCTGTTCGTTGCTTTAAGTCAAACACAGCGTGTAATTGATGCGAGCCTTTGATCGAGGAAAGAGGCTGTTATTGCGCCAAAGAACTTTGTTCTATCCTCCCTATAGTTGATATACAAATACAGTTTACAATAAAACTATAATGTTCAATTAAAAGCGAGCAAATACGAAGTTGTGTTGTATATTTTAAACGTAAAATTAATTTTTAACCGCATTGAAGAGCTGGGACAAGTGATTAAACTTGTTTGTTATTTCATATCTATATGCTTTTCTTTTTGTTTCATTTATTTTTTGTTTAAGTCCTGTTTTGTTTAAGTCCTGTATTTTGTTTTGTTTAAGTCCTGTCAGATTGATGCAAATCAGAGAGCAGAGTAAAAATTTTGTTTTTTTTTTGTCCAGTCAATATTTAGGCAGGAGGGTGAATCATGGTTGAGGAGATATAATGCATGGTGGTGGAAGTATACATATCTATGTTATCTCTAGGCTCAGAGAATCAGATTGAGAATCTTTAATAGCCTTTCAGGCCATCACGTCTTTTATCTTCACTGTAATCCTTTTCATCTCAGAGTTCTGTGCAACTCACTATATATACTCTCATTTCCACTGCAAGATACAAGACAAAAATGACGCTTGCAGTATACATTTCAAGGACAATATTCAGAGCATGTGTAATTAAATAGAGTAATCTATATGTGGAGCAAATAAAGCATTATGCGTATTAAATAACTACGAGACCCAAATTTCATCGCATCCGCAGTGCCGCCTCGCAGCAGCAAAAGCTCGCACAGTGATCGAAGGGCTCCCTTCATGCTCGCCCGGCAATCACATTTAAGGTTACCCCCGCTTCACTAAAGCAGATCCTCGTGATTTGGTGACGCTGCCGCCAGAAATCGATGCTCTTCCCAGCAAACGTACAAATGTGATTGTGGTCTCGGCTTTACCTCAGTTTTGCTGCATGGATATTCTGACTGCACGGGTACTTCTTGATTGCAGTGACGTTGTAGGGGATTCAACGATTTGTACTCATTTATGGAGTGACTCATTTTGTCATGAAATGAATCAGTTAATTGTCTTGTGCGCACAGTAATAAAGACTAAGCCTAAGCAGAATTAATTCTTGAAACACAAATTTTGATTAAATTGAAGGAATTTCTGGAAGTAATTGGTTTCAAATACAGGTACGTTATAGAGCTACAAACTGCAACAATATTGAACCCGGTTGTTATCAATCTTGAGCGCGATCATAGAGCCAGCCGGTTGAGAAACACAGCACTTTAGTTTCCCTTTAATTTGGGGTCCAATGAGGGATAAATCGTGATGCCATCCTCGAGGCCTTAATTGGTTCGGCAAGTTCGAATTGCTGCTAGAGTTGCGCGGGCCAAACCCTTTTCCTTGTAACGCATCGGCACCGGGCCATTGCCAAAACGTAACAGCGCAGGAGCTGCCCGGCGGGAACAGAAAAGGGAGTTGTTGGCTTGTGGCGGGGGTCTAAATTACGCCACTGCAGCCACACGCGCCGCATGTATTGCAGTTGTGGCGCATGTAAACAATGCGTCGCGCCCACTTTATCGGTCAAATGAAACTGTCGAGGCTTTGTGTTGCCTTTTTGGGTGATGAGGGCCGAGCTCCGCCTGTTTGCTCTGCGGCAACTGGCGTTGGGCGAAAACTATGAGGGCCGAGCTCCGCCTGTTTGCTCTGAGGCAACTGGCGTTGGGCGAAAACGTGCATTTTGTGATAAGAATTCAAATAGGAATTAAAGTAGATGAAGGTTTTTATTGACGTTTTTTATTGTTCCAGTACTTGCCTACATTTTCAAAAGCCTGTGACTCCAGCAGTGAGTCAGTTTTCAGCTCATGCGTTATCATACAAAATTGAATGCGTGAATTCCATTTATGTTTGTGGTGTACCTTTCATTTTCTACGTACTACTTTTAATGCATTCTCATTATCTGGTGCCCTAAACGATATTGGATTCCTGGCTGAACAAATTAATGTTCCGTGTGCAACATAAATCTTCTATTTCTATTAGGAAGCTCTCCTCCTGGCACGCAATTGTACATGCTTGATCACCGGTATTAAATTCCACTGTAAAAATCTTTAGAAACGATTCTCACTAGAAAGTTCATAACATTGAACATCCTTTATTAACAAACCGCAGAACATATATTTTATCTCATTTTAGTTCCAGAGTTTCAATTATCACTTAGCAGTGTACACATAAACCTATGACCATCCCTGACACAAGCTCCATGTTATGGCGCAGGTGAACAAGTCGTCGGGAGGCAAGGTGCACGTGACCAACGTGACGGTGGGGGCGGACGGAGCCTTCAGGTGCGAGGTGTCCGGAGAGGCGCCCAGGTTCTTCACGGACTACGGCGTCGCTAACGTCCGGATAATAGGTGGCTCATTCAATGTCAATATTAATGTTATGATTCAGTAAATAATAATATTAGAATGTAAATAATAATATGATGCAGTAAATGTCAATAATAATAATGTTATGATGCAGTAAAGTACATTTGTATGATACAAATGTTACATGCTCATTATTGAGCTCCTTGATATTAATACAATGAAAGATACAAAGATGTTGAAAATATAAGAAATTAACAGGCCTCACTACTGACGCTAGAGTTGATTTGAACTTACAAAATTTCTAGCGATAAATGGTTCATTGCAATAACGTTAATCATTTCACGACTCGAATTTTCATTTTTTTATAGTTTGAGCTGAATATACATGGTCGAGAATTTTTGGACGTTTGAGTTTTTTTGTGCGTATGAATTTGTTTGAACGTTTACGTTTGTTTGTGCTTTTGAACTTGCTTGAGCGTTTGAGTTCGCTTATTTGAATTTGCTTAAAGATTTTAGACTAGCTGTACATTTGAGTTTGGCTGTGTATTTAAGATTTATGACTTAGGTTGTTCGCCATGGATATATCACTTCGCAATGGGTATTAGTTTCAAAGAGGTTTTAGTTAATTAATCTTTTGAATTATTTTGTGCGTTGAGGTTGAAATAAATTTGAATCACCAATAAGTTTAAGTTTGCCATGCGTTGGAGTTTTCCCTACGTTTGAGTTACCCACGTTTGAGTGGGCCGGACGCTTTACTTTGGTATGCCCGGTAGCGCTGCCTGCGTCAGGCCCTGAGCTGCGAGGTGTTCAGGATCTGTACGTACCTGACGACTGGGTGCAGCTCACATGCATCGCTAGCGAAACCCGGCCAGCCCCTGCACTCACCTTCTCTATCAACGGCAAGGAGGTGAATCGTTGTTGGGAAATAGTATAAATTTATTCATATTTTTAGCAACAAGTTTTCCATTTTCATTTAGACTTTTCAGTTCCGCAATTTAGGTTTTTATACTTCCAGGATTTTAGTATTTCATGTTTAAGTTACGAGCTGGGAAGTACTACTACTCGGCACAACGTAATTGTACATACGTGTTTTATCAAATATATTGTGAATAATCCGTTTCTTATATAAACTGAAACTCTCTGATGACCATTTAAGATAGTGAAAGAAGTAGTCCCCCAGCAACGTCGTAAATATTACTTTTTATGATAGTTTATCAAAGTAAAATGTTATCAACTCACAAATTAAATTTAATAAATACTAGGCTGCCTGAGAGTAAATCGAGCCGAATAAATAAATCAATCAGCAATGAGATGGAGTCTTCTTAAGTTTGGGGCGGTTTTGATGTTTTGCGTCAATTTATGCAACCTGGCAATTGTGACTGCGTTAAGCTGGTGAAAAATCTCTAGATCAAGGCTAAGCAGCTGGAGGTGTTCAGCGAACGCATGTTCGTTATCAAGCCAACGTCACGAGGATAGATAGACACAAGATCGAAAATCAGTAAAAATGCAAATTTTCGTAACTGTACATTTTTACCCAAACGACATGTACCGTATGCATAAGTCACTACAGAAATAGATGATTATGAAAAGTTGAATGGTTCCTGCACTAGATTTGCTAGTATAACGATATGTATGCATAAGTCACTACAAATAGATGATTATGAAAAGTTGAAAGGTTCCTGCACTAAACTTGCTATGAAAAATTGAAAGGTTCCTGCACTGAACTTGCTATGAAAAAGTAAAAGGTTCCTGCACGAGATTTACTGTTATGGTTGTTCACACAGCCGCGGGCAGGCTGGCTGGAGCCGCCCTCCACATCCGCAGGCGCGGACGGTCTCTTCACTACGACGCTGCGTCTGCGCTTCTACTTGCGCGAGCACCTCATCCATGACGCTGTTGATGGTGCTGTCAGGTATCGTCATAGATAAAGTGTTGTCTCTATTATATTAATACATTTTTATGTTTCGAAGCATTTTAAGTTAATGCCAAAATCTATTGATTATTTATTATACTATTACAACATTTGGTAATAACAATATTTATCATTCATTATAATCGCACTCACCTGTCATTATAAATGGCGCAGTTCCATCTTTTGAACTTTAGGAGATGTTTAGTGCATCACTACACAGGCAACTTCAAGCTTAACGTAATTGAAAGCTTCTACTCAATTTTTGCACAGTAAATAACTGCAAATTTCAAGTTCCTACCTGCAATCCCGGCGATCCCGCATTTACCTCGCAACGACGCATACCGTTCAATTCATCCTACTTACATCCAGAAAACTTATCATGATTCATCACTCACTGTTCTTCTTCGGATTATTTATTTATCTGTTCTCTCACTGAGTTGTCTTGACGCGTGCAAACAACAGAGTACGATGCACGACTCACGATTCATCACTCACTGTTCTCATTTCGTTTTCAGATTTTTTGAACTTTCAGCTGGTTTTTGCCGCGCTTCTCACGAACGTCGCTCAGCAATACCATCACAGATAAGCCCTGGGGAGATCATTAGGTTCCCATTGAGGATGAAAGACGTGAGCCTTCGCATATTTTCGAATAAATAAACATAAAAAGAGGAAATTGAATGTATATCAAGAAGAGGAAGAAAACAATCAAAAGTAATGTAAATTTTGGGGATGTAAACTCGCAACAAAATGCTAAGAGAAAGTTAATAATTTCTAGGACAGCTTGTTTTACGGAAGGTTTTTATGGCACAGTAAATTTCCATTAATTAATAACAAATATTAATTAAAAAATGTAAGTAAACTGGAAATGAGTGAATGGAGAAAATGTATTACAATCCAGAATGGATAAATATTTTATACAATATTTATTTAATTTGTATATATTGTATCAACTACTTTATATTATCGTTCAATTTTATATTCTATATACATAATAATCATCAGGTATTGAATCTTGAAGCTTTAAGGTCATAGTTATGAACGCCATAGTTCTAATACGGGTCCTGGGTAAAACATTAATATTTAATGGCTGGCATGCCAATATCTGTTTCATTATTTGGTACCTTGGATTTATTGCGAACTCTGATATGAATGCTCAAAATGCATGACGATAATGTGGCTCATGGTAATCGTACGTTATGTTGTGATGCCCAATTTAGTCATGAATAATAATTCGTGTGAAATTAATTAAGATTTTTCCCCATCTTATCTTAAATATGTTTGAGCCACGTGCCTGCTAGCGAAATTTATGTATAGTATTAAATTTCCTTAGTTCCTATACCTTCTTTTCCATCAAATAACAGATCATTAATTAATGAATACTCTTTAAATGATCTATTATACATTCACGAAACTCCCGTCCAAGATTCTCGAAAAAAGTGAAAACATAATAACTTTTACGACATTCTTGCAGGTCCTCAATGAATATGAGTTCAAGTCAGAACTATTGTATATATCGCTGTAAAATAACAAAGATCAATCAGTAAAGCTGCATTTTATTTCAACTGTGGATATTTTTGCAAGTTAACCAATTCAGAAAACCATAACGCACTGTCGGCGTTTAATTTGGGCACGATCAGCCTAACTCCAAGAGTTGCCATAATCGTGAATGCAAAACAAGAATTAAAGACGTGAATACAATACAAGAGTCACTTGAACGACGCGTGATACTCTATTTTTTTATGTGACAATAATTACCAATCAGATTAACTTATCCAGCGCGAGTGCCGTCATGTACCAAGCGAGCAATTAATGCAAGCATTGGGTCATGTTTGTCAAAAATGCAAGACATAATTGATATTGCTACTTTTCAATGTAACGATGTCCCATGCCTGCTGTTGTCGGTGAAGAGAATGAAGAATTTAATCATGTTGATAGATATACATAAAGAACAAGGCTGAAAAACTTATAGAAACAACAAAAGGAGTTCGATTGATAGCTAGCAGCTAAAATGATACTCCACTACGCGAGTTTGCGCGAGCAACTGCATGTACAACTTACCGAAACATGGAGAGATTTGATTTGGATAACTTATTCCTTCACTATTTTGTATGTGGGTTATTGAAACGTGAAAGATATAAGCATAAGTATCTGCGACTCCAAAAGTACGGATAGTTCCGCTCAAAAAAAAACACTTGTTTTCGAAGAAATTACCGCTTTGTGACTGTTATACGCGTTTAAAAATTTATCATTACTATTTTTAATTCTTCGGTTGTCACTCGTGAGCAAAATTTTTCAGTCGTTTCGGTCGTATTTTCTATGGACGTGCCAGGCCGTGCGGATGAGTTCAATTATCACTTATATATACAAAAAAATAAAAACTTTTATATTAAAAAATTAATATACAACTTGTGGTCGCACGCATGCCCGTCACGCCAGTATGGCGCCCTTAATTTTGCTAAATGATTTAGGCGCATTTCAGTTTTCTGATAAAAATTTTACAAAAATTTGTCAGAAAGCTTCATCTTGATTAATTTGAAAATTGCTTAATGAAAATGGAACTGGAAGCCAAGCAAAATCGTCAGTAAAAATTTGCAACGACTAATTTATTTAGCCCGCCATTGAAGTAAAATCTTATTTACACCTCAGTGTCCCTAACTTGTGTTTGAAATATACATTATTTGTCATATTTCTTTATTATACCGTGAATACTGGTGAAGCATGGATGCATGTCGCATTCCTTGGTCTGATGATACTTTTGCAATTGTACCATTTGACTTTAAAAAGTCATGCAAATCAATAATGTAAGCCTGATTAATCCTCCTCGAAACAATTGTAGATCGTATATGAGAATTTAAATGAGTCGTTGCTTAAATCATAAATCAAGCATGAATGTAAATCCAATAAAATTTAAAGTAAAGTCATCATATTTTCGGCATAAACTATATTCACTATTTCTAATTACCAATCCATGTTCTCAATGAAATTATGGTCAATTTGCTTGTCGCGTTCTTTGTTTTCAGTTCCTGAACAATTTTGGATTTCCGATCACCCAAATTTAATTTATTCGAAGCAAGAAACTATATGGCCTTCGTTTCAATCTAACAAAAGGGTTCAATCTAGTTTCGTTCGTTGTTTGTTCTCAAAAGAACACAATAAAAATTCCATGAAGCATCATTCCAGCGTTACAGAAATAAATTACATAGGTAAATATTGGCTATCGCGAGGGGAATTAGGAACCTATCAGCTTGGTGATCACCGACTGTAATTACCACATCATCAATCAAGTACCATTTGACCACGTAATGGTCAATGTTTTGAAAATTTCGTTGCAGATCATAAGAAGTCAAGTGTACAAATGACTATGATGACTGAACTGTTATGATTTGATTGGCAGAATTCGGCCTATAGAAGCACGTGAGTGTCTACTATCAGCTTACGCAGTTATGTAGCAAAAAATTCCTTTTAAAATTCTTACGTGGCAAGAACAATCGCGGATAAAACTTTATTGGCAACTACAGATTAGTCATGAGTAACAAATTTCAATTAGAATAGATACACCTTAGTTAAAGAAATCCCGAGATTTTTCTCAATTGCTATCATGTAACGAAACTAGACAAAGCTCGAGAATTTGAAAGAGCGAATTAGAAGCAAGTAGAACTTGATGCCAAAAATAACTTAGCAATGATCAAATTGATGAGGACAATACAGATGACAATGACAAAAGCGACATTTTTGCCGGCTGATAAAAAATGTCAATTCCAACTCATTCAACAATATCTAGTATCTTGTTAGGACATCATTTGATGAAACGAAAATATTTACTTAAAGATCACTTCCTATAACTATACACCATACAGGCGTATTGTACAGATCTTCGATAAGGAAGGTGGATGAGTGTCAATGATTTGAACCGTTGATGTTCCAATATTTTCTAGAAGTATCTGTGATGAACTGGTCTGCTTTTGCCGATAAGTTTTCAGACATCTTGATGGTTTGGGCATGAGTCTTTCCTTTGGTCCCTCTACCTTGGCAACCTGAAACTCAAGTCTATCAAATCACTATAAATACTATAAATGCTATAAATGCACTATGGCTCAATCAGATCACTATATTATGCAGCTCGAAGCCGAACTAGTCTTTTGTTTCTCGGTTGTAATATTGCTAACAGGATTGACGGCTTTCATACTTCAGCATTTGGAAATATATTTTCACCGGCTTAAGCATCGGGTTTTGCAACAGTTGTTTCGTTTGTATCAAATCAAATGAAATTGTATATCCAATATGCCGCAGATCTCGAATCAGTTCTACCTTTAATGAGTCTACCTTTTTTTTAGAGTCTCTTTACATCACTAAACTTAAACCTAAAATGAATAACCAATCCAGCTCTTTTCCTCTTTCGATTCTAGGTCAATAGTTGTTTTTTTTCCGTTCTTTCCTTATCATTTTCTAAATTTATTTACTAAAATTGATTTCCATGTATTTCCAGATGTATTCTACTAGCTGATGATGGGCATAGCCCGAAACGTTCTGTTTTATTTATCTAGGACTTTTATTCAGTAAAATGTTTTATGCAACTTGTTTGGTTTTAACCTTTATTCTTAAACTGAGAAGAACTCCTCGAGATATTGTGAACTACCTTTAATGATATACGCACTGAATCGATGTTGAATGTGTTGGTTTTCACTGAGTGTTTCTTCTAATTTATAAATACATGTAATAATATGTTCAATATTCTCCAAGTCAGCTTTCTTCACTCCATAGGGTACATATCACTCCCTTCCGTAATATAGTTTATTACACAACAGCATTTATCCAGTACCAATAAGGTACACAGCAGAGAAAGACGTTCGTCGAGGATGGGAGCTTGAATTCAACAACCCTACTAGCTATAATATTCTGTTCCTAGTAAACTTCGGTCCGCAATCTAGTTGTACAGTTGGGATAACCGCTTTTTTTGTCATAGCAAATCCCTTACACTAAGCAATAATTTAATGTTGAGGCAAATGGTGCAATCAACAGATTTATTTCTGGTTTACTTGGATTACTTTTGCTATGCATTTCAAATAACGTCGATCGAATGTGAATTTTACACATTAAATGCTTCCTTAATATCAACACGTATTAGTATTGAATAATTGTCATTTCGACTCATTTTAAAGTTATATGACGTCTCATACGACTGTATTCGATTAGTTCTGCATCAACAGAAGGAGTCATCATACTGGCAAGCTTCTATCGCATCCACCTCATTCAACCGTATATTCACTCATGCCGGACAAAACAATATCCTCGTATCCGATAGTGATTTCTAAATGTTAGCCTCTGCTCCTTGTTCTTGAGACTTTCGGATTTTATAAACACTGCAAGTACGTACAGAAACAACCATAATAGAAAAATGCGCCAATTTAATTTTTCACATTGCCATTAAAAATGCTTTCATTTTTAAAAGTTTCACATTATTATAATATTGAATTTTGTCCTGTTATGGGACGATTCAAGTATTGCAGTTCATCCATCAATTTCTTTGTCGCATTCCTTCATTTAAGCGTCCACGGTTTAAGGAACTTAATTATGATAGCGTCTGTTTTGAAATTCTTTAGAAATGCGAGTTTATGAAGAATTTAAACCATGCGTATACTATTATTTTTTCTTTTGAAGTTGTACTTAATTTTGTTTTCTTTTTCTCACTATTGCACCATTTTTTGATGTCAATATGAGATAGAAAAGAACTTATTTTCTAAATCAATTATTAAAACAAAACAAGTTAAACAAAATAAAACTCAGGACTAGGCTAAAGTTCTACATATATAAAGGGGAAGATCGAGTGAGTTGACTTCAAATCAACCCTGAAGAAAAAGATGACATTTCCAGCAATATTCAAGTAGTCAAAATATGTTGATCTTTTCTAAGTCTTGCTTGAAGCATTGGTGCATCGATGCAATGTATTTCCTTTGCTAACTCTCATTACTGTTCCCCTGCTAACAAATTACGTCAGGTGCAAACTTTTTATTATACTTTTGATCGACGATGGCCCCCTTCAAGTGTTGCAGAAGTTACTGTGAACAAATTACTCGTAGCCGTAAGTGTATGTACTGTATAATAAGATATAAATTATTGTGCCGAAATTGCCTGCTTTATTAAACATTAATTTCGTGAAATACTGATTGATTTAAATTTAATTTATCCAAGTATTCGATTTCAATACTCTCTTATTTAAAATACTGTGTGGAAGTGACAAGCAATACTGTCACGAATAATTCGATTTGAATAATGAAAATATTAATGTGTAAATGTGTTAACACATATTCACTGGCGATGATGAACCTAACCTAATTGACACCTCTTTCCTTCATAAGAGTCCAAGAGCTTCAGCGCTGAATGTTCGTGTGTGGACATTTGCATCAATACCTAAGACCCAGCATCTCTCTGGTAGATATCGCTTCTCTAGCTTATTCCTATATTCCAGTAAAGACGAGCTCATCAACATGAATCATTGTCCTGACTAGCTGCCAAATATTATTATTAACACTTGCCGTTTGTAACTTTCGGTTGTAAATTAAATAAATTCGTTTTAAATGGAACATTTTATCTATTCATCCCTACACAATTCATTGTCAGAGTCCTGAGTTTTTGAGGAGTCAACGTCGGCAATCTTACCATGAAGTTGCACTCACGGAGAAACACGATGGGGGTACCATTTTTTAACTTTTCTGTCATTTTTGTGGAATGAGAAATAAAATTTCAACTTATTAAACCGTTATTTTTTCATCTAAAAGAAATCAAATACAAAACATTGCAATCGGTCTTAAAATTGCTTTGGCAAGCACTGATTGATAGTCATGCCATATTAGGTAGTGTATGAGGATCTGCATAGGTGGACATGAAATGCATGACATGAGATGCATGGTGGACATGAGAATTGACATGAGATGCATGATGAGAACGAATCTTAATCGAGACACCAAATGTGCCCTCGCCGTAATTCGTTCTTCTCCAATAAAATAAAACCTAAAGAGTTTACTAGATATTCATTTACTTTTGTATCCTTAATACAGTTCCGACCGAACATCAGTAGCTTTCCATTCAATAGATACTCCTGAACAATTATATAGTGACAGAATTGGCGGATTATTTAACTAACGCTCTGAACCTACACTGTACTACAGAAGTTCTTATAATAGTAGGACTAAAAAATTCGGCTTAAAGGCTCTCTTTCAAAGTCTTAAATCTCGATATAGAGAGCAGTTATCACCCACAGGGATAAATCGGGAGCACATATATTATACATAGGTATTTGGAGATTCAAGGCTCTTTCCTCGTTCAAACTACATTTCGCTTGTTACCATAAATTATTGTCATTCCAAATATATATAATCCGAGCACACATACAGTAAGTCAATAAATTGTCAAATATTGGCAAAAAAAGTTAAATTAGATATTTCTGAATCATTCATGGCTGACTAGCACACTCATGCCATGGCAAGTCTTGCCCCTATATTAATTAACCCTAAAATATTGAGGCCAAACTATAGAAAATGCAAGCAGCTGACGCCGATGTTTCCACTGGATCAGTGACAACTTCTGCGTCTCAACTCCAGCCATAAATTGGCCCGACTACAACAAATAATTGAGATTGATTTACGCAAGTTTTGCGGGTCACTTGATGGGCTGCAGACAAGATAAGATATTCATGTAATAGATTAAAATAAGTATGGTTAGTCTAGCAAAGTCTGTGACAGAGAGGATGTTATTTGCGTTAGACTGGCATAATAATAATAGAATAGAATAGAATAGAATAGAATAGAATAGAATAGAATAGAATAGAATAGAATAGAATAGAATAGAATAGAATAGAATAGAATAGAATTGAGATTGATTTACGCAAGTTTTGCGGGTCACTTGATGGGCTGCAGACAAGATAAGATATTCATGTAATAGATTAAAATAAGTATGGTTAGTAATAGAATAGAATAGAATAGAATAGAATAGAATAGAATAGAATAGAATAGAATAGAATAGAATAGAATAGAATAGAATAGAATAGAATAGAATAGAATAGAATAGAATAGAATAGAATAGAATAGAATAGAATAGAATAGAATAGAATAGAATAGAATAGAATAGAATAGAATAGAATAGAATAGAATAGAATAGAATAGAATAGAATAGAATAGAATAGAATAGAATAGAATAGAATAGAATAGAATAGAATAGAATAGAATAGAATAGAATAGAATAGAATAGAATAGAATAGAATAGAATAGAATAGAATAGAATAGAATAGAATAGAATAGAATAGAATAGAATAGAATAGAATAGAATAGAATAGAATAGAATAGAATAGAATAGAATAGAATAGAATAGAATAGAATAGAATAGANTTTCCGATATCTTTGCGCATGAATAATGAAGGTATATTGAATAAAATATTTCGCAAACTGATATACGGTATTGGGAAAATTGAAATTTTCATGCAAAATTCCAATTCATGTAAGTAAAAAAATTGAAAAATAATATTTTGTTCAGCCTATGATATACTATTTATTATGATATACTATAATTTATTTTTTAAGATTCTATATCGCTAAATAAAGTATAATTTTCATTCCAAATCATATGAGGCATATAAACATGACATTCTTGTAGAATTTAGATTTCCGACTTAAATAGTCGTGTAATGTAAAAGGTATGAACTGGTATAAACGCAAGAGTCTCGTTAACATTGAATTAACTCATTCAAATGATGACCGCCATAAGGGCTAGATATCTGGATTAACATTCCGGCGATCTTATTGGACACGAATGAGTTGACATCAATCCGATAGCTTTCACGGTGTCATTCTGAACGAATAAATTCAACACACAATGGACTCAAAAGCGATGCTGCACCGGTTCTAAAACTACCGTAATGCTTACATTATCGGGGGAATCATGGGTGTCTTCGGTAGCTTTCATGCCGATTTATTCATTGTTATTTTTACACTTCCGGCTCCAGGTCGTCTTTAGCAGGATTAAGGATCTACGTTATCGACAGCAGGATTTTAAAATCACAACGTCACTCAGTTTATAAAACCTACTAGATTTGATCGCATTGAAGTATTATATTATTATATTGGATTACTGGAATGTGTGTCTACCCGAAATTCTAAATGTATTTGATTCGTCGTCCTTATAAAGCGTTGGAAGCCTGCAGAAGAAAGGACATCGACTTATGAAAGATCGAGCTAAATCATTGCTGGGCGAATTCCATAATATTATTGGACATGCCGTCTTGAATGAATTGTTATAGATCATGAGATTGGTACCCTTTTTGCTGACTCCACACAGAGGCCGATATAGTGGCTGTGAACGCAAACGGATAGAATAATAAGTGAATTGATAACAGGCTGTAGTAACAGAATTCATCACCCTCTGATAATCATGTTCATGGCATTCAGGCTACCGTGACGGAATTCATTGCGCTCGAGACTTTCATGTTGATGACAGGCTGCAGTGACAATCATGACGATGACTCGATTATCTAGGTGAATAAACTATGAGAGCCCCAGGCCTCTGATCGAGGTACTCTCAGGCTATCGAACAGGCTGTCTTCCAAGCAAGCAGTTTGCTATTGATAAGAAACGTAATCGAAAGGGCATCTATTGAAAAAGAGGAGAAAAAGCATTTACAAATACTACTGAAATAACCCTCTGAAGTTTGGATGTTACATTGCCCACAAAATTTTCTGTTACGGCAAGTGCGAAATACCTCTTTTGATACAGATATGAAA
>NW_025941450.1:0-22615 GCF_000764305.2 Hyalella azteca
TTGAAATGCCTAGCTCCTTATCGAACCCGGTGGAAGTCTAGTAGCTTCTTCAAACTATCGCCAGTCATGAAAAGATCCGGTCAAATGACACGAGTTTAGATTCTATGAACAAGGCACGAAATGGAAAAGAATCGGCGACAGGCCACATCAGGCCTACACTTCAGAGCCGACATCACTATGTTATGTTATGTTATGTTATGTACAACCTGCATGTACGTGCCGGCTTTATTTTTTGAGTGAGGCAATTTCAAATTTGTAAAAATTACCATTTGTACCATTTTGTACAACGATTTCTTCAAGGAATACATATGTTGTTTATTTGTTGTTATTTGCGTTAAACAGAACAGAAAGTCATGTGGCCCATGATAGTAGAATTAAGTGATGGGGGAAAGCTGGGGCTCCTTTATCAAGTAATATTTTTAGCGTTTATTTCATTTTTTTAATCCATATCACTTATCTGACTTTCCTGAACAATTTAAATTGTCTCATTTAAAATTGATATTCTTCTTTAGTTCTCAAGCTACAACATTGATAGTCACATCATCAGATTTGTAAAAAGAATGTCTAGCGGCTTTAGAAGCCTTTTTCTTCAATTCATCTATTGTTTAAATTATATAATACAAATTGGCGAAGGGTGGAAATAGAAAAAGTCTATTGAAAGGAAAAAGAAAAAATGGGAAAAAGGGCTCCTAGAGGAGTTCTAGATATTTGCATTCCGAATCGAATGATAAATTGATATGTTATATGAACTTTATATGACGAGATAGATTTTTAATCTATTTACCGTTTTCTATGCATTTCACGTATTCCTTCACATTCTCAAAAAATTTTACGAACAGAAAGTCTTTGTTTTCTTGTTTTACACAAGTGTGTGAAGTTTCTGAAAGATTGGCCAGTAAATACAGAACTATTTTTGAGACCCAGACGACACCCTTCAACGTAAAGTCGCTCATGAGGAAAATTACCCCTGGATTATCAATAGTTATTACTTATTAGGGATGTGTGGGAGTTTACTAAAAAGTTTGCGTACGATTCCTTTTTTTTAATTAATAACGATAATCTGGGCGAGTTATTTCTTTCTCTCATTCCATAAGCTAATGTTGACTTGGCATCAAAGATATTATTTGCATCTGTAAACTCCTTTTTTCAGTTAGTCAATTGCCCGAAAGCTATAATTATTCTACAAAAACATGGTCAATCGAGCTCGTGTTATAGCTAAGTCAAACAGACTGGAAATTCTCGATAAAATTTAATTGTTTTATTGTGCAGGCAATCTCTTTTAAAACGTGGGATTTTGATAACACTTTTTTCACTATGAAAGGGCTAATGGAATAAATCTTGTCTTATAAAACTCAGCTCGATATTTCGACTTCACAAATTTTGCCCAACAAACAAAATTTTTTCGAAATTTCATGATAACATAAAATTTAATTCATTAACAATACGCCTGAGAGACATGAAATTCTGAAAATTAAAACAAACAGAAGAAAATCAGGCAATTAGAATTACTGTAATTTGAATTCCAGTGAGTTCACTGCCAATGGAAGGAAGAAATCTCAACACTAACCTGAAGTGTATAACGAGAAAACAAATTTTACCTATTTCAAAATTATTTAAATAAATGTCTGAAGGGGACAAAAACTTCACAATAATTCATTGGTCAAATTTTACATCAGTAATAGTTTCCAAGAAAGAATATGGCAAAGAGAAATAGAATTTTTATCGAAAAAGTTTCAAGATAATTACACAATTTACAGTGTCATAAACTAAACTATTCCATTTTCTTCGTTTACACTGGACATGAACTAATGTACAAATTTTCTGTAGCAGACGGTGAAGTAAACGTGGCTGCAACACGTTTAACATTTGAACAAGTACATGTTTGTGAAGGTATATGGTTACGAGTGCGAGAAATGAGTGGCTTGAACTTGCTCAGCTTAACCATTATAGCACTGGCATACATTGATCGTTCTCAATGCTCTTCGTTTCTAATGGTATAGTAACTATCGATACCATCAGTATACTAATGGTTACCGTATATCTACTGATACACTGACCATCGTCAATACAATTCGCATCTAAAGGTATGGGTGTGTAACATCGATACCGTCAGTAGGCAATGGTCACAGGTCGGCCAATGTTTTAACACTTATAAATTCCAAAATAGAAATTGTAGGTATGTCATCCTGCACGCAAATTTTCAATCCAGAATTGGAGACAGACCAGATGAAATCCATGAAATATCATGCATATAAAAGGCAAATGAATTGATATTTCCTAAATGAAATTCCGATAAAAAAATCGAAAACTGCATTACTCATTTGAAGTCGCAAGCATGAGCGAAAAGGAGTATAGCAACTGACAGGCTAAGCACAGTTGTCGTTTCAGGAACTTTTTAACCGTTTAAAAGGAATTGGCCGATTTTTAATCATCATAATTATTAACCCCTTGGTTGCGTTCCGTCGTTAGAATTTTTTATGAGAGTTTTTTTTTTTCGTTCATCCACATGCGGTCGAACGTTTTTAAGCATCCATTTCAAAATGAAATTTTCATGAAAAATTTCACACACAATCATCACTGTAGAGAATCAATAGGTGATAGTTGCATCCGGTTTTTCGAACATGGCTGAATTAACAACTTAAATTTATGATTACAGCGGAATAAATTTAAAAAGTATGTATAATACGAGATAATTTTGGCAGTGAAATTTTGAGAGGTGAATAATGCACCACATAAACCTGAGGCTGTGTGCAATAAAGATGAGCTCGGTAACATTTGATCAACGAAACAACTCTTTATGTTTCACTCATTCTTCTGAACGTAGATTTTCAATTCAAAACAGTTCTTAACAGCGAACACACGCTTGAAATTCCGGACACTCGTGAAAAACTCTTAGCTTAAGCTTTGATCTTAAAATGCATGTTCAGGCAATATTGGCTAACACAATTACCTAATTAATGACAGGCAGGCTGAGATAAAATGTATAATTATAAAACGTTCGTTGTGACTAAAGATTTCGGCTAGAATTTTGATAAATAGTTGCGGGTTTTGAACCACAAAATCATTACTCCAATCATACAGATCTAAATCTCTCGGCCACCCTTATCATAAATAATAACCATAATAATAATAATGATAAATTATGATCATGATCATAGTTCAAACTTCATGCGGAGGGCATCCTATTCTCGAGTAGGACTAAAAAATTTAATGTAAAGTAATAAATGGCCTTCATACAACACATAGAGTAGACGAAGCATATTTACTGCCATGGCTGACACGCTTCGTGCCTGTCAGACGGACTTGAAATACTTAAACTCATCTGTTTAACCTTTGAGAACTTGCAACATCATCGAAACTTATCTTTGCAGTAATTTTAACATCAGAAATAGAAATAGCCCAAATAATTAACATTTGGATTTGTAAATTGCACTGCAATTTACAAAATATTTTCTATATCTCGCTGCTCAGATACTTCTATCGTCCATTAATTTAATTATTTTATATTTAATTTAGACTTGCAATGTCAAAAACACATGCGCTAGTGAGTTTTGGTGTAACAATATTCATGCTCTTCTAAATCTTCACTAATGTTATAAAATCATATTCCCTTCAATTGTTATACATGTCAACTGATACATAATGTCATCATCATTATATAAACCCAACTAGTATCTTACTTTCCCAACAGAGGCCCTGAAATGAAAATAATTCAACCTCATTAGAAAACGATTAGAGATTAATTAATTAATCAGTGGATGTGCGTGTAAAACGAACTTGTTGAAAATTCATTTCAAAAGCACCATCGAGAATGTAGATCCTATAATAGGAGACTAAAATATTATTAACAGGACTTCCGTGGTGAGGAAAAATTCCTCAGCAAACTAAACCTTAAGCTAATGCAAGTAGAGTGTCGGTATAAAAGTGTTGACACGAAGTAAATAGTATTTGTACAGGCAGGTATTCTGCGGACGTAATATTCTTAACAAAACTATGCACAATGAAACGCTGATCGCTTTTTCTATAGTCCCAGCTGAATTACAAATTATTATATGACATATTCAGAATTTTTTATATTTAACGCGTCATACAGGCTATATTCACACATTATTCACTTTCGTCATTAACCAGCTCTCATGATTAAATTTTTTTGTACAAAACTATTAAATCGTTTCAGCTTCTCCGACTGGAGATTTTGTACTTTGTGACTGTAGAAAATGTTATTGTAATTATAGGAAAATATGCCATGGAAAGTTCCAATAAATGTACGAGTAATTCATCTTGAAATAAACAAGCATCAGTCTTTTCTGATTTTGATTCCTGGTTCTCTGGCAAAGGATTTACAAAACTTAATGATTCTTTTGGTATGAATTGCGCACCAAAGCGAGATCAATTTTATTCTTCCCGTCAATCCTGAGCTCTTCCTCATGTAAACCATTCAAGGCTCCCGCTTACTAGAATAATTATCTCTCAGGTACATTTATCTTTCCATCAAGAACTCTCCAAAATAACATTTCAATCCTGCGCTGCGTTCATTGTAAATTCAGCGTTCATTCCTTATTCTTGATTCCAGGCCTTCTCAAGCTAAACCAGCCTACTAACATTTTAGTAAAAAATTAATCTATGAACTCGTTTTTCCCTATCAAATATTTACAATTGAATCTTAATTCGTAAGCACAATGTTTCATAAGATCCCGCAGCGGGTGCTCGCTATGACACAGTTCCCTCCCACACACATTCAGAAAAATGAATGGGTCATATTGTCAAAATAGTGACTCGCCTCCTTACCCACAAGACGGGCAGAGAGCGGACGCAACACTGATATGCCCTTTTTCCGGGCCAGACGAGGTCCGGATTACCCACACAAGGGGTATATCCTCCCAGGCGGGGAATCGAACCCCGGTCTCCCGCGTGACAGGCGGGGATATTTAGTATAAGTGCATCGCTATTTGGACACAATCCCACTAATTTCTCTGAATGTAGTCTATGTATCAGATTGACTGTCATAATCCGAGTGTCCGCCAATATTCATGTTCTGCATGCTTGGTGGTAAGTTCGACGTCTCAATTATGGACGTATCGAGCGACGTGTGTAAGGCTCGGCCGTGCGTGGATTGCAGCGTCTTGCGCACGGTCTGCGTTAGGTGCGCGGGCGCGTCTAGCGACGTGTGTAAACTGACGCACACGTTGCGGTTGACGCTCACGGCAGGGAATAGGGGACCTTCGATGTCGGAAAAAGCTACGTCGCCCTGCACAATAAAAGTGAAGTCGAACATAGTCATCTTTTTGTATACTGACACTACAGTAATAATAGTTAAGACTTTTGATTGATTTATGTTTTAAATTTTAATGTAGTTTAGTTTGTCTAGACGTCTAATAGAGTGATATGTAGGGTAACCTGCTGCTCATTAATTAACGTAGAAGGATGTGGAGGTTTACTTGCTGTTTATAATTAACATAGAAGGATATAGAAGCTTACCTGCTGCTCATAATTAACATAGAAGGATATAGAAGCTTACCTGCTGCTCATAATTAACATAGAAGGATATAGAAGCTTACCTGCTGCTCATAATTAACATAGAAGGATATAGAAGCTGACCTGCTGTTCATAATTAACATAGAAAGATATAGAAGCTTACCTGCTGCTCATAATTAACATAGAAGGATATAGAAGCTTACCTGCTGCTCATAATTAACATAGAAGGATATAGAAGCCTTCTGCTGGCGCCACTCGAGCAGGACGCCCACGATGGCCCCCACGCCCCCTATGCCGCCCTCGCAGCGCCCGTGGTGCGTCGACCCGTGCAGGAACCACGACCGCTGGTGGTCGATATACATCGCCCAGCCGTACTCGTCGTTACCTGAGAGCGTTACTTCGGTCATTATTACTTCTTCGGTATACGTGCTCATCGTAAGCTGAAAGCGTTACTTCGGTCATTATTACTTCTTAGTTATACCTGCTCATCGTAAGCTGAAAGCGTTACTTCGGTCATTATAACTTTTTCGTTGTACGTGCTCATCGTAAGCTTAGCTTTCTGTACTCATCGTGACACGTAAGCGTTACTTCAACTGTCGTGATTTCTAGACTATCCGCTGTTGAAGTCACTTGACTTCATTATTTCAATTCTCATTACTTCTTCTGCTTTAATCCTTATAATTAATTTGTTAAATATAACTATGGTGAATACGTATAGGGTGAAATATAATAACTATAACTATAATACGTGGTTTAACATCTACATCAGTTGCTATTTCATCAATGACTTGCATCATATTGTGTTGATTGCTATCATCAAGACATCTCACCGAGCATGACTTCTTTGTTGACTTGCTTCCTGACGACGCCGAACGCAACGTCGGCGTTAGCGTCGTACGCGTCTATCCTGAACTGCCAGTAGTGGCGGCCGCGGGAGAAGCCAACGCCAGACGCCGCCACTCTGAGGGGTTTTATTAATTAATAACTGAGTTTATTAATAATTCAATCAACAAGAAATGGAGGGAACAATTGGAACACTCAATTAATGATTAATTGAAGTTGGAGGAGGGATCGTGCTGAAAACAGAACGAGAGGCAGAGTTTATTGCTAATTCATTTGAGAAAAAAGTAGTATTTGGAAGACAGCATTACTGATTATTTGAACATAAGCTAATCGAGCTAACAAGGGGAAGACTTCATTACTTAAAGGGGAAGAAACAGAGGGGAGAGGCGGCCTAAATGTGATGATTTAAACTAAAGTAATGAGATCAGTAGAGGTGTGTTGTGGCACAAAATCAACGTATGGAACTTCTGCGTGATGTCACCTGTGCTCGTAGCTGTCACACGTGACGGTGGCGCCCTGGTCTGATATCGCGCAGTCAGGGTGTGACAGCGACCTGATCAGCGGGAACCACGCGCCTGCCGGAGAACAGGAGCATCATTGCATGGTTCACTGGGGCGGTGACACTTAATAATCCCCTTGACCAGGGTGGTACAAAACAATGATCCGGTTGACTAGGGAGGTTCAACCGAATAATCCGGTTCCAAAAAAAGCGGATTAAACAAAATAATTCTGTTCAACACGATTATCCCGTTCAACAGGGTAATGCGGTTCAACAAGATTATCCCGTTCAACAGGATAATGCGGTTCAACAATATAGCTCGGTTCTAAAGCAGTGAACATTGCTTGAACATTGCAAAAAGCAGTGAACATTGCAAAACATTATTTTTGTTTGATAAAATTGTGACAGAAGAAAGCATATTATTGTAGTATAAAATATTTGGTATAAATGCCTTTGTCTTACGTAAGTTTTAATTCATGTTTGTATATGATATTCTGACAATATTTTTACTCTGACTTTTTGAATGCACAAAAATATTGCTTTTAAATCAAGTTTAATCTGAGTTTCATTGTTTTATGTTGCTGCTATACCTGGCGCAGTTCTGATGGCAATAGGCACGCTGTACGGGGAGTCGCCTGAAGCGTTGGAAGCTTTAACTCTCAGGGTGTAAACTGTGTTGAACTGCAGGCCTTCAACTGAACAAACTGTCTCGGGCCCGCGGTGAACTTCCTGTCAACATTCATGACTACATTCATTAAACTGTGTTGAATGTGCCTCGGCAACTGTGATGTCAAGAAACATTATTTATTGAAAATTAAGACACGTTTCAGATCGAATTTAACTGAGGTGAACGAAACCTCGAATAGAACAACTGTCGAACTTTGTACTTATTTATTAATAAGTTGTACGCTGATTAATGATGAAAATATTATTGACTTATTTGCAGCGACTTCTTTTTGGCCTTATTGTCTTTAAATGAACCCTGGCTACTTAGTACCAGGTGGATCTCAAGGTCTCAAGGTCTAAGGTCTACATTAAAAACTATTTTCTTATTGCCTAGTTCAAGTCAAACAATAATTTATCAAGACTCAGAGGATTATGATAACTTATGTGAACTTTCCTATTTCTGTCCATAAAATGTCGTTATAAATTCTGTCCATAAAAAGTGATAAATTCTGTCCATCCCGAAAACTATTAGTCCTTCTGTCCATGACGAACTGACCGTGAACTGTCCTCCGCCTCTGTCCATCTCGAGGGTGAAAGTGTCCGCCCTGGAGGTGGCGTGGGGTGTCCATACGACCGTAAGTCTGTCGCTCTCACCGCTGCACTCGCCGCTGCTGAACTGCGGCGCTGAACACACTGCCCGGGAATATTTGTGTTTATTGGTTGCATTTGTGTTTATTGGTTGCATTTGTGTTTATTGGTTGAATTTGTGTTGATTGGTTGAATTTGTGTTTATTGTTATTGGTTGAATTTGTCCACCCGCTGTCTCTTATACACATCTAGATGTGTATAAGAGACAGGTCAGGAGTTGTGCGATAATCTGTTTAGCCAGGAGTTGTGCGATAATCTGTTTAGCCTGGAGTTAGTTAGTTAGTTTAGTGGCCACATGTTTACTAGCGCTTCAGCTATTTAGCTATATCGCACCGAAAGTCATGTTGAACATCACCAAAGAGGTGGGAGGTCTCAATTATCAAAAGTTTCTCAAATCAAAAATAGGTCATCGCCCACAAGGGGCGGAAGGTCTCGTATGTCCAGCCCGCTGAAGCTGGCTCGAAGGAAGCAGCGTTAGCATCTCAAAAGAGACGAAGTGACAAGGAGGGACAGGTGAAAAGCAACAGAAACGAAGACACTCGAACAAGAGGTCGCTTACACGGGACGTCGGCCGCCCGCACGAGAGAGACAGAGAAGGGAAATTTAAGGAATCCTACCTACAAAATAACTTAACCCCACAACTGAGACCTACAGTCAGACACCGCGAGCTCAACGGTGGGGCGCTCAGGAACAATCCCCCTAGGAACGCGAAATCCCATAGGACTTCTGACGAGCACAGACACGCGTCAGAAGTCCCCCCTGAGGGGTTAGCCTGGAGTTGTGCGACACCCATGTATATATGTACTCGATCTAAATCTTTCGTTTGTATTTTCATTTGTTCTTATGTGCGGTATTTGTCCCGCAGTTTTACAAAGAAGAATAAGGAAACACAGAATGACTATTTTCCTTATCATTGTTCCTGCCTGGCTCGATGAGGTGGCCGTTTGAAATTTAGCCAGGACATGAATACTAGAGTAAAATATAGACTTGGGGATATAGAGACGGACTGGGTGAGAGCAGGAGAGGTGTACGACAAGGCTGTATCCTGTATCCGCTTCTCTTCAACCTCTACACAGAAGAGATGGCCACGAGGGTGAGGAGAATGGATGTTGGTGTGCGTGTGGGCGGCGAAAGGTTAAGAATGCTTCTGTATGCTGATGATGCTGTGATTAAGAGTGGAAATAGCGAAGAATTACAAAGTATGCTGGACTGTGTGACTGAGTATGGGAGGGACTTTAATGTGCGATTCAGTGCGGAGAAGAGCCAAGTGATCCGATCCATTCACAAGTTGTGAATGGATCGGTTGAAGATATAAGCAGAGTGTGGATGTTGGGTGGGAATGGGATTGTTAGGACAAATGAGTTAAGGTACTTAGGGATGTGTGTGGACCAGGAGCGTCCACGAATCGGGCGCTTAATTGCACTGATAATTATTTTAAACGAACTAACAGTAATAATACCAAGTATATTAATATCTTTAAGAAACCGTTCAAAAAGCAATGGGTGTCTCCCTCCAATTCCGATTTGTACGTCGACGTTGCTAAGGCAATCGGTAGGCCACCGACTAACTTCTAGCTATAAATTGGACTAGTAGAATGAAATAAGTTCAATTCTCTCTTTATATTGGACAATACCACAATAAATTGTTCAATCTTGCTACGGATACAGTTTACAGTAATTTAGCAACTGCTGCAATGGTAGCATACTCAATTATAATATACTACACGTAGGGTAACAGTCCTGTTAAGTTCTTTATCAATTGTCGCTGCAAGGTTTAAATTTACTCCTATTATCTTTTATTTACTCCTATTTTTATCTTTGTCATGTGATAACAGAATCAGCTAAAAATGTGTAATAACTACGGTATTTCGGTTTCATTTGCAATGAAACCTAATTTTTGGCGCGAAGTGCGCAAAAACTTGAACTCGCTGATTCCATGATCTCGTGACAATGATTAACAGGAGTAGTAAGATGTAAAATTTATAGCTGAATTCAAACCTCGTGCTGCGACAATCGATTTAACCTGCACCAACATAACAAATATGTCAGCATTCGTGCATATGATAATCATGTTTGACTATATTGCTTCCTACTTTGAGGCATAGTTTCTCAAAAATAGTTCCTTGTCATTTTCACATGTGTATTAATGGCAGGGAATATTTCCATCGCGTCAAGTGTCCTGAAATTCTACAAACAATTGCACTTTACACATTACTGCAATCAAACTGACGCAATTTATCGTACAATTTCGAGTTTAATTCAAACTAAATGGAATTATCAAATTTCAGAAATTGTGGACGGCACAATTTACGCTGGCTATTAAATAAACAATTCCGCGCGTCCACTTTGCCCAGCAGTTTCGTCGCGCTCGGAGACAGGCGAAGAACTGTTCTTCGAGTAGACAACCAACATTACATGAAACATTTTGAACCCCAAATCATGAAATTAACGGCTTAGAATGATTCCATTCGTCGCCTCACAAGCTGGTCTTACAACTAAGAATACATTGGAGAGAGCAATAATAAAATACATACAAGTGCGCGACCGAAAAACGCTTATTTTCATATCTGCGACGAATCAGGCTATGCTACAAGTCAGATGATGATCTTGTATTACTGCGAATATGCGTATTAATGCGAATTTGATCCCAATGATGAAATTCTAGTCTTCCATGGGTTTTTGAAGGCTCACAGACAAATTAAGTCGATCACCAAGGAGAAAAGACATGCTACTGGAAATAGTTATGCCCGTACCCTGCATTAAAACAAGTCGAAGACTGAAGAAAGCAGTATTGAGTGCAAGTGTTGAGAGATAACAGGCAAAAGCGTGAATTAATAAAAATTTTTAAATTTACGTGATTGTAGTTTCCATGACTACCTCGGGTGATTACATCTCGGTTTCTCACTACTCATTTGCGCAACAGAAAACGTCGCAGCATATCCATGCTACATCGCATTTATCCGCACACAAATAACTTCTGGAAAAATCGTCAGGTTACCACAAAACCTCCCGAGCAACACCAGGCCGCCGTGCAAGCTTCATATACAACAAGAGTTCAACAATTCACGACGGCAAAAAAAAATTAGAAATTAGGCAGCAATACATAGAAGACTAAAACGATCCATGGTCTCTACAAAACGTAAATTAGGATAACATCGGATTAAATGAAACTATTTAATTATCTAAATAAAACTATAAAATAATTCTTCATGTAGAACTTCGAACATTAGACAACAGGGACACAATTTAGCATCAACATTTCGACTTCCTAAACACAACACCGATGATGTACTGCGTTTGAACTTTTTCATTAATTTTTTGTCAATATCCAATATACAAATGTGGCATAGAGTCTAGATAAATATACTAGTAACAATTTAGTTATAAATTTGTACTTTTAAGGCCAATTACTAAGTGTCTTCGCAGCACCTGCTTCCAAATCCAGCGTGACAAATCTCTCAATACTTCATACTTTATTGTGCTTAGTTTTGGTAACATAGCTGTTTTATTTCTTCGATAAACAACTCCTGCAGGTATTTGGGTCAGCCGCAATCCTCTTCATAACCTCGTACTGACGCTGAACCTTCTCAAATAACAACTTCAACCTCTCATTTCTATTGGACTCCGCAACTAAATCGCTCTTCATTTGTTCCAACATGTTCTTCTTTTTGAGACGTGATTTCTTCGAAGCTATGTTGTTTGCTTCCTTGTTCCTGCGATATTTTTGTGCATCTATTTCACGTTGCTTGCCGCGCGGTAGTCTACTGAACCCAACGAACGCGCTGTCTCTGGCTCCTGCAGAGCGTCTGTGCTTGCCGCTATAACTGCGCGGTGAAACATGGAACTCTTCATCTTCGCTGTCCTCACTCTCATCTTCGCGGTCTGAAAGCATGCTTATGTCAATGGAAGCGTGCCCATTGTTCCCAGAAAGGTTGCTCGAAGAAAGACCAAGGATTGCCGCATCTTGTGGAGACTCGCCGTCTGACGTGGTTATGTCAATGGTGGCGCGGCCATCGCTCCAGAAGTTGTTTCTCGAAGAAGGACCCGGGATTGCTGCATCTGGTAGACGCTCGATATGATGGGACGGGCCAGCGATGCTATCAGACGGAATATTGCAAAAAACTTGCAAGGTATTGTCATTAATGGTTTCAGAAGGAATATTTCCTTGATTAAACGATTGTGATTCACTTGAACTTGAGGTAATACCTGAACTTGCGTTGCACTGTTGACCGACAGATGGGTCGGACAAATGGATGAATTTATCAGCAGGAATTATTATGACACTGTTGTTATGACGCACCAAATTTTGGACTGAGATACCGGGATGACGTACCAAATTTCGGACTGGAGTGCTGTGATGACGCACCGAGTTTTGTACTGGGGTGCTGGGATGACGTACCGAAACTTGTACTGGGGTGCTGGGATGACGTACCGAAATTTGGACTGGGGTGCTGGGATGACGTACCGAAACTTGGACTGGGGTGCTGGGATGAAGTACCGAAACTTGGACTGGGGTGCTGGGATGAAGTACCGAGTTTTGTACTGGCATGTTCTGATGAGGTACCGAATTCAAGACTTGTATGCTGTGATGACGCACTGAATTTTGGGTGGAGACGCTTGGATAACGAACTGAGTGTTGTGATGTGATGTTGGGGTTACGTAGAGGAAATGGAGCCCCCATGACGGTGTTACGACAGTAACTATTATTATTCAAGCGCACTTTCTTCAGTTTGAGTTCTGGAATGCTTTGAGGAGCCAGCCTCTTGAGAGGCTTCTGAGCTGCGCGGGCTCCACCGTGTCGAGGCATGGAACAGCTTCTTATTACCGACACCTTGATGGTAGGCTTTGTGTGTTGCTGAAGTTCGTTCTGAAACCAATAACAAATTAGGACTAGAAAGATCATTTACAAAGTAAGCTAAAATAGTAATATAAATGTTTCTTTTTTTTTAAATACGAAAAGCAATTACGGTACTACAATTTAGTAAAAGTGTATTGCGAAGTGCACACATTTATGGTTTATTGTTTGTGCTATAGTAATTTGGTGTTTCACCTGGCGTATTTTCGCGTGCGTGAATGATTCGACAAGAAAACGGTTATCAGCACTGAACGTTACTCACCTTAGTTTGTATGTTGAAGGAAGGATCAAATTCTATATGGAGAGGTGTAGGGTTGACAGGAGTTGGAAGTGAAGATGACTCATTGGCAACGCCACTCTGGTTTGCGTGCGTCACTGGGTTGAACTGCTCCAGCAATAAATTAGACATTTTTCCGGGGTTAACTGAGGGTTTTATTTCAGGGGCGGGATTATTCGACATTTGAGTCAATTCCGACTCAAGGGAAGGATTTAAATCGCGATCAACAGATGTGAAGGCACAAAAATCTGTAGATTTTAGCATCAAATCAGACTGTTTTTGCGTGAGCATGCGTGATTCAACTGCGTCATTTGCTTCAAATTTAGATTTCAAATTTTCAGTAATCTGTGCAGAATTCGCCAGCGTAGGCACCGTAAAGAGTTGCAGAGGCTCACAGGTTGCATTGATGATAGCCGAATGGTCCAGATCACCAGGAGAACGTTCCAGATTAATTTTTAAAGAATCTTCTGCACTCCCCAACAACATCCCTGGTTCCTCTGAAGTGCAGAGCAGTTCCATATGGTCCAAATCCGTGGGTGTGTCTGGCAACTTGTAGGAAATACTCATATCCAGCGCACTGATAGAATCATCATTTATCTCATCAACGAAGCGATTGAAATCAGCGTCATCCATTAAGTCGTTTGCCTGCGGATGGTCAAGTGTAACTTTGTCAGCAGGAAGCTCAACACCTGAGTCTTCTGGTCCTGTGTCCAGTGTTGCTGATTGATGACAAGGTACCATCTCGGCCAAACTAGAACTGAAATTCAGATCATTGCAATAGCTCTCAGGCTTATTATTGCAATCAGTGGGTGCATAGAGCGTTCGGCTTTCATTGCGGTTACCAGCGGAATCCAAGCCCATGTAAGGACAATGATTGCGATCAGCATTGACTGGTTTAACATTATCTTGAAGGGAGAAAGGGAATTCACATTTGGGGGTTGTGGTCCCCATTATTCCGCAGTTGACGTTTTCTGTTCCGTTCGAGGTTGAATCTTGACACAACGATACAATATTTGAAGCACATGATGTCGCGGAAGAAGTCTCGTTCTCAATACCGCCAAATGTTTTGTGGTCAAAAGGTAAAATCTCGTCCATATCCGTAAATAATTCATTGTCGAGATTAAGATCCCTGCTCGCCGGGAAATCGAACATTTCTCGGACTGAAAGAGAACATGAATGAAATAAGAATGAAGAACTCCATGAAACAAAAAATTTAGAGATTGCTAAGATATGAAAGCAAAACCCTTCATTTACAGATATAAATTAAGTTCACATAAACAAAATGGAATACAAATTTTCAGATGACAATTTGTCAAAATTTTAGTCAATATTCAGCATCCCTACGGACAATTGAATATTCTAACTTCGTATACTTATATTAGTAAAAATATGTGGATTGGATTCTACAATACTTAATAATTGTACAAGATACTTGAATCATCTACTAACAATTAATAGATGGAATAGCTCGTCGTCAAAACCTGATGCTGATATGTCCATAAAATTAGGTAACAAATCAAAAACGTATTAGAGTAGCTGCCTCTGTACATGACTCTGCTGATGTGTTCCAATAATGCCAGATAACGAATATATAGAATAGCTTTTAGCGCATCGGTTCGATAGTTCCAACAATTCTGTAAAAATTTCTGCAGCCATTAACTTGAGAACTGTACTGTTGGCAAGAATCTATGAACGACGAACGAATTGCACAGTCGTGAAGGAAAACAATAATAATTCCTGAGCATAAATGGAAATTTGAAGCTTTGCTCGATATATCAAAAGATATTCAAATGAGATTCTACCCTCCATCTCGACGCCGTGTGAGGTATATAATGTAGAATAATGTGCATTACGTACCCACATCTGGAGTATTGAGTTCGTCACACTGAAAATGTTCAGCTAATGGTGCACGAGTTGCAATTTGACTATGAGAGGAGATGTTGATGCCGCTGACTCCTGACATGCTGCTCCCAAGAATTGGGTCCTGAAAAATTAAGAAACTTTCATAGCTCAGCTAACAAAAATTTGAACAAAGTTTAGGCAATTTATTCGACCTATACTTTGTTGATAAGGATAACAGAACTTGATCACATAACCAGACACGTTCGAGAAAACAAACTCATCCAAGTAATAAAATACCCTTTTTAACCATTATGCTAAAAGAAAAAATGTACATACAGGGAAATGGCGAGTTCAAGAAAAAAACATTAACATTACCGTATCTAGAAGTAAAATACAGAAAGCCTGAAATGAGCAAACCTAATGTGACGTAAGCATTTTTGGAAAAGTATAGGTTCAAGTGAGCAACTGCACAAAAATATTCAAAATAAGCTTCGTCAGGAAAGAGAACAATGAAATTCCCGAGAAAATCTACAGAAAAGATTCGCATGCATTGAATTCCGAGTAGAGGCATAACCTTAATATCCAGCTCATGCCGGCCAAAGAAATGCCAAATGAATAGTGAATGAAGGAGGAGGGGTCACAGTATTTTCTCCTAAGTTATTAACATCATGTCGTCCTCTGGTACTTAATGCTTATCAACGTTGCATCTAGTACCTTACTCTTAAACTCATGCCGGCCAACAAAGTACACCCCAAATCACCAGTGACTGAGTGAGGGGCGACATCGCAACACCAGCTCCCAGCGAAGTGTCGGCCGCGTTCGTAGGGCGGCAGATCTGGTAGGACCGGAGGGTCTCCGTCGCACTGGAGCGGTTCTCCGTCAGGGAAGAACCCGGGTATACGTGAGCCATTGTGGAAACTAGCGGACAGCTGCTGGTTCCTAAGTGATCGATACATCGCTGGGTCTGAAATATAAAAATAATCATTGATAAAAAATATTATGACGTTTATAAAGAGTAGCCTTGCATGGGTGGACGTAATTAAGGCTTACCAGTCCGGTAAATAATGTTTAGAAATTATGAACACAGAAACCGAAGCTTGTGACGTGTAGTTGATAGTCTCGCTAATAGTATTTTCTAACTAATGAAGCTGAATTTTTCCAAAGATCTGAAGGTGAATTATTCAATATCAGTTCGTGGCATAATCAATGCTCAAATTCTAATCTATATCTGGCCGCAGGTATAACTATTAAATCACCAACTCATAATGACGAATGTGCAATTGATCCAAATCATCCAATAATTAATATTATGCAACTGCAGGAATAACATTTTTAGAATCATTTTTAAACTGATATGATTAAAAATTTAAAAGCAAAGAATAGTCCACAAAAATTCATATCTTTATAGAAAACGTTTCGGAGTCCAGCTCCATCGTCAGTTCGTAGAATCTAGAATATGCATAGAAAGTCACAAGTTAATACAATTGAAAGCACAGAACACAATTAGAACCTAAATTTACAAGTAATAGGGCAAAAAACCTATCTATTCACAATTTCAAGGGGATAGGAGCTCACAGCTGAATTTAAACTGGGCCTAAGCTTAAAAATGTACAATGATTCTAAGATACGCTAATCTGAAGTACCGGAGGTAGAAGCTAACACCCTAAAGTCACTGTCAGAAACAGGCACATCACACTGCTCAGCGTGAGTGCGCACAGCCGAATGAGGGGGGCGCGATAGCAACTGTCCGGTCCTACAACTCCTGCCCTTATGCTCAGCGATCCTGGAATAAAGATTACGTGAAGTCATACCGACGTACGCAGATGCACATTGTGCACAACGAAATTGATAAACCAGGGACGATCGCATATGAACAGGGAGCATATCTTTATATCTAAAGAAAGAACCGATTTTGAAATTGTTAACCAGAACAATATACGCATTTGCTCAACATACCAGGCTATGCATGCTGAATTTGAATTTTTAAGAAATATTTTCTCGCTCAATGGATTTCCGGCAAGTTTGGTGTATACCCAAATCAAGAAATTTATGTCGAAGCGATTCAGTGAGGTTGCTCCCGAGCGCGATAGTAGGAACGTTATTTTTTGTTCTTTTCCATACTTCGGCCCTGCGTCCGAAGCTATGTCAAGAGAATTAAAAGTCTTCTTCAATAGATACTTTCCAAGCGTTAAACTCTATATTGTTCTGGTTAACAATTTCAAAATCGGTTCTTTCTTTAGATATAAAGATATGCTCCCTGTTCATATGCGATCGTCCCTGGTTTATCAATTTCGTTGTGCACAATGTGCATCTGCGTACGTCGGTATGACTTCACGTAATCTTTATTCCAGGATCGCTGAGCATAAGGGCAGGAGTTGTAGGACCGGACAGTTGCTATCGCGCCCCCCTCATTCGGCTGTGCGCACTCACGCCGAGCAGTGTGATGTGCCTGTTTCTGACAGTGACTTTAGGGTGTTAGCTTCTACCTCCGGTACTTCAGATTTGCGTATCTTAGAATCATTGTACATTTTTAAGCTTAGGCCCAGTTTAAATTCAGCTGTGAGCTCCTATCCCCTTGAAATTGTGAATAGATAGGTTTTTTGCCCTATTACGTGTAAATTTAGGTTCTAATTGTGTTCTGTGCTTTCAATTGTATTAACTTTTGACTTTCTATGCATGTTCTAGATTCTACGAACTGACGATGGAGCTGGACTCCGAAACGTTTTCTATAAAGATATGAATTTTTGTGGACTATTCTTTGCTTTTAAATTTTTAGTCAACTTGCGATTTAAGCAAATAAGTGACATTAATACTTCAACTGATATGATATTCTACAAATACGAAATAATACGAGATCCAGTCTTGATATATAGTTCATAGTGAGTTTCTTCTCTGCAACCCTCGTAGAATCTATTGGACGTGCATTTAAAATTTAGAATACGCGATCGGTCGTGCCAGGAACTTCTTGCCCAAAATATAGTCAAACGAAAAACTCTGCATAAAAGAATCTCCAAAGGTTCTAAATTTCAGAAAAAAATAGGCAAGTTCAAGGACTGCAGATAACACGATGCAATTAGTAAATTTTCAAGGTTTAGATAACGCTGGGAAGTTGTGTTTAAACGTACAGTTGGCAAATTACACTTATGATGGCAGATGAATAGCAAGTGAAGATAAGCTTGTAAAATTTGTGTTATGTTTCATGCATTACGGTAACTTGACTTTTTAAAATCAATTACGAGGTTTAGATAGTCAGGTAGCTCCTGAAAACTTCGATCGCGTCTCAAGTTTGCAGAAGGCAATCACGCCAGTGATTACCCCAAACTAGGGCGAATTATCCCCTGGTATGAAAAAATAAATTTTTAGGGGCCAATAAACAGGGGGCATATTAATCTTTAAAAAAATGACATGATTATTGAGGCGAGTTTAATCTGTAAACGTGGGAACAAGAAGAAAAGTTTAAGAAGCAGTTGTCACAGCAGTGTATTTTTTCTATCCTCAGTCTTAATTTTCTGTCCATTGTTAAGTTGGACTATTGTGAACGTATTTCAGCTGTGCAACTGGGACATATGTAAATATATTAAAATAAGTTTTCATGAAAATAATGAATTCATTGTTGCTCATCTCCACATAAGTCCTTCATGTTAGCTGACACTAGATTGTTAGTGTCGCTTGAGAGGCATTAGTACCTTTCATTTACATTAGACAGGTAGGTTTTAGTGTGGAGCCTGAGAGCGCCGCTACCGGGAATGCGGTGTCATGGTGATGACGGTTCTAAACAAGCTAAAAGTCAATTTATTGATTGTCTGCGTGGACCGCTCGTCACCCGTTCACTTTTATTTATCACGATGTCTATACAATTCCCTGACAAATACAAACTGAAAACAACAGCAAAATTTTGAAGTTAGCCTCAACCAAGATTAAATTTGGCGCATGAACATCAACAGTTGTTTTTAGATGACAGCAGAACGGGTTATTATGAGCAATAGAAGTAGATGAATCTTTTACATTTAGACTATTAGGTACCCCATTGTTATAAGAAAATAGGCAATAGTTTATTGTAGTATATAGATGCCAATTACCATTCCTATAATTATGTGCTCATTATTGGTGACCCAAACAAAAGCATACCTGAAGACAGCAATAGAAGTTAATGTTATTTGTATTAAATTATCCCTAATATGCACTAAATTATTCAAAAAATGCATCGTTTCCCAGGAAAATTGTTGGCAAAATTGAACTCTATCAACTCCACATACAATAAATTAGGATGAAACATATTTGATATCTTATCCAATTTATATCCCTAGATACAGGATATAGGTATATTATGTACCGTACCATTATAAATATTTTGGAAAAAATAACAGAGCAATAGAATGAATTACTATGGCCTAAGGTAATTTCAAATTGAAGACATTAGAAAATATCAATGCATTTTTTAAATAAAAACTTAAGCCCACAAAATGATCTATATTAGTTAATGAGATACGTACGTACCAGGCAAAAAAAATTTATGCGAGTATATAATTTAAGCAAAATGGTAAGAGAAAAAATGCAATAATAACCTATCAAGATAAAAATAAATTAAAACAAAATCTTCAGTTGAATTGAAGCAAAATGAGTAAAAAATATCAACTTTTTTCATATTCAAGGCTTTAATAAATCCTTTCCAGAATATTTGGATGTGGAATTTTTTCACTTTGTCATCTTTTCAATTCAATATACTAGTTAGGGGGTATGAGAAACTGTTCAAATTGGTAAATATAAGCCAGTTACATCAATTATCTTCATTGCTTTATTTAATAGTAAAGGTATGGTAATGATGGTTACTACTGTTTTAGTTTTGAGTTAGACAGTTTAATGAGAGTTACTGGTAATAAGAGTTGTAGGAGTTCAACTTGATAAAAAATTCATCCATCATCAATACTATTTTAAGCAAAGGCCTGGTATTAATTATCACTAAAAAAAGGAGTATGTAAATGGGAAATAGTACCTTATATGTTGCAACTCACATTTGGTAGTTGATCTTCAACTGGAGAATGAATGGTGCTGGCTTTGCGGCTCTCACTGGTGATGATTTGACACCACACAACACCCGGGACTGTCAATTACCTGAAAAGATGCGTTTTTACATATTTGTAGACAAAGAATTACAACTAAATGGTATTTATCTGAGTTTTCTATAATACAGTGCAGTGGCAAAGGTAAGACTTATTTTTCATCTTGTAGCGCAGCTTTTTGAGTAAATGATAAATTCTTGTCATTCACATTCAGTCTACTCTCAAAAGCAAGAGTTTAATGACCAAAAGAAGTTTTCCATAATACAGTCCAGTGGCAAAGGTAAGACTTATATTTCAAATGATTTATTCTTGTCAATCACATTCAGTCTATTCTCAAAAGCAAGAGTGTTAATGTCCAAAAGAAATTTTGATCATTCAAGCAGATTTGATTATTGAAGAACTTGTGTAGGTAATAATAAATCCCCTGGTTGCGAGTACGGCTATAATCGCTTTGTTGGAAACTGATTTTGGTCTAGGATATTACTGGTAATTCATTTCAGTGAGATTAGATTAGTCTATCTATACTGTCAAATAGAATAGTAAGCTACAGGCGGCATAAATCAAGACAGTCCTCTGCTATGGCATAAAAATGTTTTAGCAGCAAAACTAATTGAAATATTGCAAAACTAAAAATAGTGGCATAAGCTTCAACATTTTTCTTATCTATGTAGCACAAAGGAAGGTAAGAAATCATACATTTATTAGCTCTAAGCCTCTAAAAAATCCCTGAAAAAAATGTTGGAAAGTGAATTTTGAAAAGGTAATTCTGCTAAGGTCTGTAGTAAAAAGAATATGGTTGTTTGGTTAACCATATTCATAAGCCACAAGTCCCACAACTGTCATGAATAATTTCATAATCATACTAATACTAGCATTCATAGTATACTTTACTATACTTTACAATTTAAGAAATTAAAATATTAACCTCTCTTATAACTTACCAAACTTCTTGCCTCTGGGTCCCAGGCCAGTGAGGCCTATGATTGGGTACCTATAATGGCATACAGGCATAGTACAATGGTACAAATACTGAAATAGCATAGACTACAGCCAATTTAGCTAGGTATATCTAAAATCATAGGGTAAAATAGGGCAGGTAATACAAATTAAAAAATGAAACTATTTTTAGATAATCTCTCCTATGCTACTATAATAATTTATTACATCATCCAGTTTTCTTCTGTTATGAAAAAGTTTATATCATATATGTATACAATTCCTGAATTCCAAATCAAATGCGCATACCAATATGATACCATTTACCAACATAGGGGCCAGGAATTACAGGTGCAAATTATTAGCAAATACTGGACTACCTACAGGCACAAGTACCATAGTCTGTACAGTGTACATCTGTACAACGAGTCAACTAGGTTAACAACGTACAAATGTACAATACTACCGATATCAAGATAACGGGTGTAACTGTAAGTCTGTAACTTTTAAGGTCTGCCTTTTGCTGATTTAGAATTAGAAATAGTCGTGTAGAATAAAAAAGAAAACTTAAAGATAAGGTAAAGTTACAGATCGGAATAGATCATAAAAGGCCGAAATAAAATTCAAACACAGTACAATATACTTACGTAGGGATGTTTTGAGCTACACGGAAAAATCGACTAGGAAGCCGATCCAATCCGAGCGAATTCTAGGAATCGGCGCAGCCTCGCAGGGTGCGCCTGATTGACGTTTATACTCTTTCTTTCACAACGTTACAATCCAAACTAAGGTGTTCATTGTAAATTTTTTTCAATAAAGTGGGCCAACTTGTTGAAAATTCAAGAAGTGTATGAAACAAATACTAATCTGCGCTATTTTATTGAGCATCGGACGGTCCGCCACACGACGTCTCCCAACGAAAAGACTTATCGCACTGAAACATTATAGGGTATTAATTCCTAACTGGACACAGAAAACTCCCTACTAGAGTGGTACATGTACATATGGGAGATAAGGAATTGCACAACTGAGGCTGAAAGTATTTTAGATGGAGAAGCTGGATTAAAATCTTATTCGTGACAGTTCGAGATACGATTCATGTAGGTTATGCTACTGGAATATTGGAAGTATCGGCGAGAATGTAGCTACCTCCGACGAGGCTTATGATAGAACGACTTTCTCAATTACCCTCAATCAGGGAAATTACAGCTTAACTGGTCGTTATTGCACCACTTCATTGGCCACTCTTACGTTTAATTGGATTGTTTCAAAGTTAACTGAAAGGGGCAAAATATGCGGGCATTTTTCAATCGCAGTGGCGTGCCACAAGGAAGCGTCCTGGGGCCTATTTTGTTCGTTGCTTTTATAAATGATCTGCCAGAAGTAGTATCCAGCGTGTGCTCCATGTATGCCGACGACACAAAAGTTTATAATACAGTGAAGAATGCGTCAAATAAAGCGCAATTGCAAGATGATCTTGACAGCTTAGTTAACTGGGCTGATACGTGGCAGCTG
>NW_025941450.1:23153-123108 GCF_000764305.2 Hyalella azteca
TTTATTGGTTGAATTTGTGTTTATTGGTTGAATTTATGTTTATTGGTTGAATTTGTGTTTATTGGTTGAATTTATGTTTATTGGTTGAATTTGTGTTTATTGGTTGAATTTGTGTTTATTGGATGAATTTGTGTTTATTGGTTGAATTTGTGTTAATCCACCTGTCTCGTTGGATCCTCTTTTACTAGGATTGAGCAAGGGAAGTATCCCCGTTCACCGAAGTATGAACAAATTATTACTTTTTAAGTGAACAAGTACAGTGGATGCAAAAAGTATCCGACATAAAGGAATAACTCTATTTAATTAAAGCTTATTCAACAAAATAACATAAACAAACACTATTCTGATGAATATTTATATGGAAAATGCAAATATCATATCAAAACAACAATATCATTAAAAGTTGACTTGATAATTGAAATTTGTAAAAGTTAAGGTTCAAAGTATATAAAGTTTTTCTTTGCGTCGGATACTTTTTGCACCCACTGTAACTGATCGACATAACATACTGCGTAAGTTGACTGTCATCTAGAAACGCACGGTGAAAATAATTCGCAATTTTACACATTCCAGATTATGAAAAATGAAATAGCATGAAATGTCGGTGATACAGTTAATGTGTACTTTGGTGTGATATTAATATCTTTAATCAAATGTTTGGATGTTTAAATGCTTGTTTCAGAATATAATTAATTTATAACTGTACTCACCGGCCGGCAGTCTGTCCTCTCCATCCCTCGCGGCTGCAAAAACAAACGAACGTTACACTCACAGAAATGATTATTGACACTTAGTCTAAATAGCGACTCATTTATGCCCTGGTATGGGTCATTCTGACTCAGTTTTGCTAAGCGTATCAGTGCTACGTACCGAAAGTGAATCATTATTTCGAGACTGGATACAGGATAAAAGAATCGCGAACAACTGAGTTTGGAAGTAACGTTCTTTAAAATGGATTAAAAGTGATTTTCGATACATCAAAAGTTGGTCGAGTTCAAAATAAATTTTAACTGCGGCCGTCTGATCATCGTTATTATTTTTAGTATTATGATAAATTAACGTACGGAAAATAGCATTTGCTCTCTAATCCTTTTGTGTGTTAATTTCGAATTGTGTGGAAAATATATATAAGTCATTACTTCGCATAATTCCTTGTAAATTGAATTAAATGAGTTACGCGTCTACATTTTAATTTTATTTGAATTTGATAAGAATTTCGAGGAGCTTTGCATGTCGTGGTGGTGCAATTCAAGTAATTTAATTGTTTCTGACTCAACTTAAGTCTTTACAATCAAAATCAAACACAAATTCACCAAGGTCTAATTTTAGAGAAGATGTATAATGACCGAGAATTCACACAGAAATGCATTCTGTTTCCATTAATTTTAATCCGATTTAAAATCTCTAAATTTCTGGTGTGTAAGCGCAAAAATCTTTAAGTTCATTCAAATTTAAAGACTGACAATAGCAAATAAGTCGCCACAGTACCAAAGTCGCCACACTCCTATGGGAACCATATAATGCATAACCGAAATCTTATAAAAACTTTCATTAAAAAATATGAGTATTCATTTTCTACAGAAAAAGAAAACAGACGACTTTAGTGTCGTTGTCAACAGAACTCATGTTTTCTTTATTGTGAATAAAAAAATATCCAAAAAATATTACGTTTCATGGTGATGAAATTGAACAAATTTATAGCCTTAAGCCATCAAAATGATCGAATTGTAAAATAATAGCCATTGAATATTAAATTCATGATAGTAAAATTGAAGTAATTGATGCTTATAAGTAATCGATATGATTGAATTATGAAGTAATATCCAAACAATTTTAATTTTCATGGTAGTAAAATTGAAATAATCGATGGTTATAAGTAATCGAAATTACTGAATTATGAAGTAATATCCCAAAAATCTTACATTTCATGGTAGTAAAATTGAATTAATCGATGGTTATAAGTAAGTAATCGAAATGGTTGAATAATGAAGTAATGTCCAGAAATCTCACATTTCATTGTAGTACAATTGAACTAATTGATGGTTATAAGTATATATGACTATATAAGTATATAGGAAGTATATATGACTATATAAGTATATATGACTATATAAGTATATATGACTGAATTATAAAGCAATATCCAAGTAATCGTACGTTTCATGGTGATGAAGTTGAATGAGTTGATTGCTCTAAGCGCCTGCTGATGGTCGAGGTCCAGAGGGAGGTAGGGGCTGAGCTCAGACGCGGGGTGTGACGTGAGCTCGCGGTCCCATGCCAGGTCCAGGTCACTCACACGGCCCGTCAGGTGAGGGCCCATCTCAATAATTAAATAATTTTAATTATATAATATATAGAGAGGAATTATAAACTAAATAATCAATTAAAGAGAAGTTAAAATATGCTACAAAATATGTATAAACTATCGCATACATGTGGTCCTACCTGAACAATTATTCATTAAGAAATTACGAACAAATCCATCAATTAAAGTGAGGAGAGTCTATTCATTTTGTATTAAATAAATTTCTTGAACTGATGATGGAGCTGGTCTGCGAAAAGTTGTCATTAAAGGTATGGTACATGAAAGTACTTGGCGATATCTTTGATTTTAAATTACTGGTGAACCTGTTATTTAAGCAAACTTATGATATAAGCGAGAAAAAAATATGCTCCGAAATATGCACTCATTGTCGTGTAAACAAAATAGCATCATATCATTATGATATTCATATCATCGTGTATTTGGGTCGGCATCAGGATATTATGAGATACACATCATCATAACTTGAAATACAATACATGTTGAAATACATGTATACGTGTGGTGCATCGATAACAATACAAATTATTCTTCTTACATAAACATGAATGGAATAAAGAGTTTAATAAAATTAATGAAATAGAATTTAAAGCACTAAAGAAACCATGAAATCTTATTCAAATTTATTATTCTTGGTTCAGTGGAGACTTAATTCATTATTGAAGAATAGATCCACTACTGGAGATTGTGCACATGCACACAGTGGCTAGTCTTGACGAAAGTCTTAAATTTAAACATAATGGTGAATTATATTTCAAAACTAACATACATAAACGATTGAAAAAAATTAAAATCTAGTTCATTAAGTTTTTAATTTAATTAAAAGTAACAAAATGAGAGAAAATGTATCCAATAAAATTCATGAACATAGCATTATTTGGATTAAGTTATTATTGTCCATATCAGAGATAGCTAATTACCTGCAGGAAGGCAGCGCTGTCAGGTTCCTTGATAGCCTCAATACAGAACTGCACCAGCGCCGTCGTCTGCTGCAGACGCCGCGTGCACGAGCTGGCGCTGTCTCTGCGCAGCGAACAACCGCGTCAACTTTACACACTTTCAGACCGCTTGTGGTTACCCGTTAACGATAATTAAAAAAATTGCTAAATACTCTCAGATCACTCATTTGGTTAGAAAATATTGCGGTATTACATTTTTCATGACTATTGAATCACCATTCCTACTTCCGTCATTACCGTTCTTGTCATTCCTATTTTCAAGTCACTATTTTTCGTCGTGTATACTGCGGTCAAGTCGTTACCAAGTATAAACGCTCTTAGATTAAAGAAAAAATAATAAATCCATCACAAATCATGATGAATAATGCTTATACATTAGTTTTAACGGCATAAAAAATAGCGAAATAAACTACCTAGAATGGTAATAGCCAATTGTCAACTATATATGTGCATCATACCAGTTGATTTTGTCTGCACACAACTGAACAATTAATCCGCCTAGTTTCGATTCGAACGTAAAAGGCCTAAATAAGTAGTAATTTCCGTGTGCATCAATTATATATCAGAGGGAACGAGAATCAGCCATCTGAAAAGAAATAAATAACGAAGACAGGATCACCGAAGAGCGACTGGAAGTAAAGAAGTGAAAGTGTGCGGAGGAGCGTGGGTGGACATCCGGTTATGAGATGCAGCGTTTGGACCATTCAAGATTGATCCGAGATTTATGCTTCATTCAGAGCTAATTAGCGAGAGTTGACCAAATGTCAATGCACTTTTTGCCTTTGTGTATGGCCGTACTCACCCAGTTTGGAACGGCAGAATGCCGTATTAGTGCTTCGGGCAGAAAGTCTTTCGCTTTTTGCACAATGTGACCCACATATTTTTCAGAGTGATGCAGTTCCAGAACTCATACGCACAAGCGACTTCAAAGGGCATCGTGAGAAAGTGCGAATTTGTGTTATTTTTCGTTATAAATTGTTTCCAGTTGACAGCTTTGCTCTTCTCCTTTTGAATTTGTGCACAAATTTGCAACAGGACAAGCAGTTGAAAATAGATTTGCATGGTATCCTTTACTGAGACGTAGATTTCATCTACAATGAATTTGTATCATAAAGCAGATAAATAAATTTTAATTGCTCGTGAGAAAATTGATCATTCGTTTGTGCCGCCACGCGTGATTGGTAAGTTTCGAAAAACGCAGAAAAATAACAAACCTGTCCCAAATATCAGCCGCGTATTTAAAAGACAATATCATGAAACAGGAAGAATTTTCTTGGCAATATCTATCATTTGCTTTTCGGATACCTGGATTATAACCAAGAAAATTATGTTGGTTTGACAGTTCAGACAATTTTGTTCAGGTTCACTGAGAACTTCAAGAAAACTTCCTATCATTTGCATAAGGCCTTCAAATTTTTTTAATCACGGGATAATAAAATGGAAGGGCTCTCAGACCCGCCTGCTTCTGCGGCCACATTGATTATATTGACTTATTAGTTATTACATTTATTGACTTATTACATTTAATACTTCGTTTAGCATCCCATCATTTTGGGCTTGAGTGCGCGCCATGCACTGTAAGTATGCGCTGCAGTGACTGCGCTAAATAACTGTAGGTGCGGGTTGTGGCCTCACGCTGTGCCTGCAGTTGGCTGTGCAGTCATAATGCTGTGGCCTCACGCTGTGCCTGCAGTTGGCTGTGCAGTCTCTCCCTGACGCAGGCCACAGCCTCGGCCAGTTCAGCACACTGCCTCTCCAGCGCCGCGGCAAGGGCGTCGCAGTGGCTCTGGTGAGCAGACACATGTGGTTAAGGGTGGGACGAAACCTCCCCCTTCCATTGTGATATTTACCTCCCGAGAGAGGGAGGTAAGTAGCACGATGGCAAAGAGGAGGGTTAGCACATAAAATCAAATATTATTCGTATCTTAACTCCTGGTAACGAGAGCTACAACCAGTACCCGAGTTGGATTTAGAGTCGCCCCAGCTTCTGATTCGAGTAATCAGAAGCTGAGGCGGCCTTCAATTTTGCATGGGTAGTGCAATACTTCTGGTCGGTCCTTCTCAACGTCAGCTACAAATACATGAATATAGATCACTCTTTTTGAATTACTTCTTTATTTAAACAAGTAGCATTTACTTTCTAAAGATTTTGTGTCACAATTGTGGTCTTTAGAGGGAGACTTCAGATGAGAACATGTGGTTTGAGTTAACAACCCTAATACATGAAATAAATAGTTTGTGGTTATCTCCTTCCCGCGTTATAGTTACTACCGGAATCGCTGTCGGTATACCCGCTATTTTGTCATTTAGCGAAAAATTCCTGACAGGTGGACTAAATTTTGAATATATCTGGAACGATGTCCGTTCAAGAATGAACGGACAAATGCTATGATGGGAACACGTTAATAGAAGGCCATGAAAATTAATACATAAAGCATTCAGGCATAACATTTTATAGTTGGAACGGTCAATCACAGTTACATGAAATCAGCGAAAATCTTTTGTTCTTTGCGTCTTGAGTTTTAAACGCTGCAAGCCTGCTTTATGGATACATTTTTAGAAATTGAAGTTTTATAATTGGGTTGTCTGGATTTTATTAAATCCAGAGTAGCTTGGTAAGTCAGCATGGAAAAGTTTTATCTGTTACTATATAATAAATGGTAATTATGAAAACGATAGTAGCTTGATGAGTGTACAATACTCACCGTGACTCGGTTCTGCAGCCACGGTACTCACACTGCGTGATGTGATGGTGAGCAGACTTGGCGCGGCCGCTCAGCTGCTGCAGACACGCAGACAGCTCTGCCTGCAGCAGACAACGTCGTATTACTTACGATAATATTCACTAGAAAAATAAGAAAGAAAAACTTTACAGAGAATAACAAAATAACGAAATGAGAAATAATTGAGTGGATGAATATATTATTATGAATATTATTAATAATTAACAAGATATAATGAAGGAAACGGTTAGCAAAACTTTGCGAATGTTTGCAGAAGAAAATACTTGCGGGTTCTGCGGCTAAAACCACGCTATTTTCATGCGGTATATTTACTCGTTAAGTGAAGAACGAAAAAAGTAGCCGTTAAAGTGAACCACGACCAAAAATATGGACATTCGGAATTCCTAGGACGTACAACTTTTTTAATTCGCCCACATTTCTTAGGAACAGAAAAAATTCTCCGATTTCGTTGTGTCTATAATTCCTGACCTCCCAAACCACGGCATGCCTCCTAGGGAAAGAATCTGTAAAGGATCCCTGAGAAAAGATGACCTCATAACGCGCTGATGGAACATAGGGCCATGTTATATATTAGACGGCTCTCCATATGGTAACATGGCACGCACTGCACATGGACGGATACAGCTCTATATTTTTGCGTTACTCCAATCAAAGGAAGTTTGTGAGAAAAAAATACGATGAAAAGATCAATGCGGGCTTATTAGACTTATTGCAAATATGATATCGCCCTAACCAAGTGGAAAATAATGATGGAACCACATTGTTCAACCATTAATTATTTCACAGTGCGGTGCTCATAATGAGTAAATTATTTACAAAATATATTAATGGATAAACTTGGTCAACGTTGCATCCCTCCCAACTTGTCGAGTCTAGGAGCGTGAGTTTGCTAGCCAGTGCAGAGATATACAATAAGCAAGATCTCTAATTTTACAATTCATTTTAAGGCCAGAAGATGGATCATAAATAAAATATCTAATTTTATAATTGATATTTAGGCCAAAAGATGGACAAGAACCCAAATCTATAATTTTACAATTGATATTAAGGCCAATATCCTGCAGCGCTCGTTGTTCAAAGCTTAATATTCCTCGCGTCCAAACCGGCCGACGAAATTACCCAAATATCGATAAGCTCGCTGCAGTGTTTAAAAAACTCACTCAGAGAAATTACTGAGACTTTGTCCAAAATTGCGATGGACTTATCACCCTTTTGTGCGTCATGTAGACCTAGTTTAGCCTGGCAAAAAAGCATATCAGAGCTACGTCCGCTCTCTGCTCGTGCTACTAGTAAGAAAGTGTGTCACTATTTACAGAAAATATAACCCATTCATTGTTATGAGTGCACGGCGAAGGCACTTAAGCTATAATGTACAGCAAACGCGTGTAATGAATGCTTGAGCTATAGACGGACATCACAGATCACCGTATCGCGTGATGATGCGAGGGATGCGTGATATATTTGGTGGTGATGCACCGTAGAAACGACCTGCAGGAATAACGAACAGCCATCGGCTGTGCCTACGTAAAGGAGCTACGATATCTTATAACTATGAAGACCTGGAGCCATAACATTAAAACGCGTACAAAAAAGTACACGTTCAAAACTCATTACAAGTGTACGCAGTGCCCGATTTCTCGTCTGTGATTGGTGGGATTAACATGAAAAGCCGTCAGAGATTAGCTGACGTCGTTACGAACGTGTAACTATTTTTGATAGTACGGCCCCTGATGGCTGCGGCTAAGAGGTAAAACAGACCAATAATGTCGCTTTACACTGAATATATTTACGAACTCTTGCATGCAAAAGGCTTGAAAAAAATGTTCAAGAATGTTTATTTTATATATACGAGCACTCGCACTAACTTTTATTAAAAAAAAATACTCGCACTAACTTTTATTTAAAAAAGCAAGAGTTTTGTTAAACTCGTACTTCTAGAGCATAATTTCCGAGATGATAGTTGATGTTTAGCGTAAACGTACAAATCACTAGTGTTCAAAAATTCTATCATAAATTATGATTTATTGAATTTATTTTACAACGGTTCGGACGATTTCATACAGAGATATGCATTTTTGACGGCAACGTTTACAAGGAAATCACTAATTTATTCAAATTCACCTGGATGATTTGAAAATATTTTTCGTTCGCTGGATTGATGAAGGGGATGATGCGATGAAGAAAAATTAAATAAATTATATTAAAGTAATAACAACTGTAACAAAATATTCATATAATATCATTTGAGGGCCACAACTAATTTGGGCGAACGTGCGTATGCTCAATAATTCAATAATTGAACATTGAAGTGGAGATGAAAGTGTTATGTTCTGGTAAAGAAAACTAGATTACCATTAATATACCTAAGATGTTTCATTATATTCAAGTCAAGAATATTCCATTATAAAAATTATTATAATGAAAATTCGGCACATTAGAATTAAATTTTTTACACTGAACTTTCATAAATAGCAATGAGTGTGCAGTAATGAATGAATGATCGAATGCACAAGTTCTCTTTGTGAAAATACGCTTTATTTTATCAGTCAACTTCACTTCGAAATTAATATTTATCAACTGTTGTAATAATTTTCATCTTATTTATTAACTGTTGTATTAATTTTTGTCTCTTTTGTTAACTGTTGTACTTATTTTTATCTTATTTATTAACTGTTGAGGCCGCTAAATTGACAATTGGGTCCGACGTTTGATATCTCCAGTGACGTCAATCTTGCTGGCGACAGCCAAATGCACGTTGCATTTGTTAGTGGCTCCTGAACATACGAATTCATACTTCATTTGAACTGTCAAGGTTATCAGTTCATCCGATGATTCGGAAAGAGCCTAGTTTTTATTTTCATACCCGATATCTATTTTTCGCTGATTTTACACAACTACCAAGGAATTTTATTATTATGGAATAGCGCTCAAACCTGTTCAACTCGTAATGTTTGATTTTCTTTCAGAAACGTTACGAACTTTAATTAAACCTTACAACATTAATAAATAAACTTTCTAAATCGCATCATCTTTCGACCATCGCTCAAAGAAACCCACGGTTTCTTTGTATTAACTACCAGATTTTTTGACCGCCTCCTAAGCCAGCTTGGCCTTGGTTGCTCAGGCGGTAGCCATGATACCGTTCTGACAAAAAACTGACAGCTGAAGAAAGGAGCCAGCTTTTTCCCTGAGACAACATGTTATTTAATATAATATACTATGTACGGGAAATATATAGTCGTTTAAGTGAATTTTTCAAGAGAAATTGTTTCCGAGCAAGTCATGAACTTCAACGAATAAATAGAAGTAAAAAATTAAAGGATTACGAGACAAAAAACTTACAAAAACTGATCGTACAAATTCAAAGCTGGGAATGGTACAAGATTTAAGATTTCTGGAAGATTTAAGATTTTTTGTGGTAGAAAAAAAACGTGTAAAAATATCAGGTTAACATGGGCAGCACTCACAAAAACCGAGGGAAGAAAATATTTTCATATTTTCTAATGAAACATCGTACGCATTAATTTTGGGCATTAACAAACCCTAAGGAAATATAAACGGAAAATATTCACAAGTAAAGATCAACACAAATTTTTCGTATCATTTCGCTAATTTTCACATTCCTGTCACCTGAAATCTTCGTCTGATGAAACATTTTTCTCACTGTCGGATCGAGGAACTGTTTCCTTGTGTACTGAATACTTTTTCTACAATTGCATGAATTATTAAAAACAATATAACAATGGATTTCAATTGTTTAATTGGTAAATTTGTTCAATGCGGTTGTTTGCACACAAAGTATTAATCAATTCAAGTTAAGTCATGCTATCGAACAAATGCTATCGAACGTCCTGATAAACATTTATGATATGTATGAGATTTTTCTTTTTCGTTGGGAATACTTACATGAATTTGAGTCAAAAATTATTCCTATACACCAAAAAAAAATCCTTCATAGAGAAGAGGATGAAATATAATGAATGCGAGCCGAAGCAAGAAAGGGAGAGAGGATCGCTTTGGTGTTCCCCTCTCCTATAACTCGATAAGTGGGTCAAGCTTTCCCTCACGCTCCCCTCACTATTACCCTCACCATCCCTCACCATTGTCCTTGAGTGTACAGTCACCATCAAAACTACGCCAATGAGCGTCACCACCGACATGCACCTCTTGCCGACACTACACGTAGGGAAATGAGCGAAACTTTGTCCAAATAGCGCTAACATTTTTCAATATCAATACAGAATAAGAATCAATATACAATAATTCAACACGATCAATCAAGATTAACTGTTGAATATCTGAAGAAATAGTCAAGTCGTTTGACCTGAAATATATTGCGCCATGAATATTGTGCCGTCTAAACTTAATATTTCCGATCACAAATATCTGACCGCGATAGAAGCAAGGCATTTCTCTTGACTCAGGCATTTCATTGCGTCGCTTGCATTCATACCGAAAATGTTCAATTACTAGAAATAAAAACTCATGCAAAGACTCATGTCAATATTTATATTCTCAGGAGCATACTTTTCAAGACGCATTTTATTCTTTGTGTAGCATACGAGGATGAAAACGAAGCTACGTATCGAGGCACGAGGCTACGTATCGAGGCACGAGGCTACGTAACGAGGCACGAGGCTACGTATCGGGGCACGAGGCAAAATATCGAGGCACGAGGCTACATATCGAGACAGGAGGCTACATATCGAGACAGGAGGCTACATATCGAGGCACGAAGCTACATATCGAGTCACGAGGCTACGTACCGAGGCACGAGGCTACGTACCGAGGCACGAGACTACGTATCGAGGCACGAGACTTGTCCTGTCACGCCGCATCTGTCATGAAGACAGGACCAGCACGGCGGGGGGGGGAGGGGTATCACCGACGCCCTTTAGGCCTACACAGCGACCGGGCCTATCGATTGGGCGGCCGCCCCTCGCGCACGATAGTCCCTACGATCGTGACACTCGTTAGGGAGGTACGTGTGAGGGAGGTACGTGTGAGGGAGGCACGTGTGAGGGAGGCACGTGTGAGGGAGGCACGTGTGAGGGAGGCACGTGTGAGGGAGGCACGTGTGAGGGAGGCACGTGTGAGGGAGGCACGTGTGAGGGAGGTACGTGTGAGGGAGGCACCAGTGGATCCGGATAAATACGCGTGTGAGTGAAAGACAACAACATTTGCGCGTGAAAGTCTGCGCAAAAACTTCCTTGATGAGCAATTACAATGTGCGGGAGAGTCTGCATTAATTACTACAACAGTAAATTCCGGATGATAAGTTCGTCAACAATTTCTAAACTAGGTCAATTTGTCCAAGGAATTTCTACGTTCATTTTTTGGATGTTGATAGAAGTATGGCTATATAAAGAAAGAGTCGAGTTTCTGCTTGAAATGGTCTGCTTAATCACACCTAGTCTGCTCTACCCGTAAAGCAAATTTGCCCACATTTTTCTGTTTTTTTTTTCAAGTCTTTATTACTTTAATTGCGATTTTTGCTATTCTAATCGGTACATTTCCGTGTTAGTAAGTAAACAGCTGAACGCACAGTTCACCAAAGTTCCCTTAACTCGCGATGCTTGCCATCAAAATATTCAATCGGGTGCTCATGCCATTTTTTAGAAGTCCGGTAAATGAAGCAAAAATATTATACGGAAAGACCTGTTGGGTGATGGAAATTTAAGTTATAATGAATGATTGTTTGCTGGTCCCTAGCTCGCCGGTAAATTTGACAGAATATACTTTTAGAAGAAAACATTATTCTTGACTTTAATAATTCCAAGTAAAAATTTGCAAGAAAATATTCAAGCATCAATCTTTTCATTCACTAATGAAAATTCTGAGCACCGTTGCAGCAGTTATCTGCAGCCGGAGGTCAGGGTCTCATAATTTCATTTTCGCCTAGCTTAGCTGGGAGCCTAGCCCCCTTATTTGCTGAGACCAAACCCGTTATTTTGACGAACGCTCGGGCTTTTTTCTTTTGCCTGATAGTTTTTGTTGCCTATTTTCCTGCTGCCTGTTACGAATCTCTGATAAGGCAGCAGCACACTTATTATCTCCAAGTGATTCTCTTTAGAAAATATCGACGGATTAGAGACGGCCAAAATATCAGCCTTGGATTAATCACCGATAATACGGGATTGTTTTTAATGAATGTTATCAACATGAGCAGCAGATGATCTGCTGTATAATCATCGTGCTTAGAGTCTAGGATCAGCGGCCGAATCAGCGGCAGAGATCAGTCCGAATTGCGGCATGACGCTGCAATTCGGCAACCATTTTTTCGGCAATATTTTTTCCGCGTAGCCTGCTTTTCCTCTTCCCAAATTAAAAGTAATTTTAGGAAAACAAAGATAAGTCAAATTAAATCTTAATCTCGTGTTTAAACTTCTCTGAAAAACGGATAATGTGTTAATGATGCTAGCTTGTGAGAGGGAAAGAATTTCTACTGATATTCATACTTTACAACCACTTAAACTAAGAACTCGGCCAAGAATTTTTCTTTGATTGCGTCAAAGGCTAACACGAAACAGACGCGCTGTGATCGCGAGAGTTTTGTCAACGCAGCTTCGAACCACTACGTGTCTAAACAAAATACATGCGAGTAAATCGGCAACTTTTTCCTATGGGAAAAACAAATCCTTGAGCAAAATCCAAAATTGAACTTATCCAATTGATCTCAAAGCACTCGCTGTCGTCTTGAATTGTGAGACTTTATTAACCCACTACTTAAGCGTCAACAACTCAATTGATTTTCTTCGTCATGTTGAAGCATTATATTTATATTTTATCAAAACAATTACTAATTTCGAAGGAAATTTTTCTCGCCAACTTTGTAAGGCGTGAACGGCACAATGCGACTCCCCAAACCAGTCCGCGGTAACTGGACGCCTTCATTGCATTTCCTAATTACACGGCTGGGGAGCGGCCGTTTATATTACGAGGGTGAGCAGAGATATACCGACACCCATCGCCCCACCCTGTGTGAACCAACCCAGTGCGAACCCGTCCAGTGTGAACCCGTCCAGTGTGAACCCGTCCAGTGTGAACCCGTCCAGTGTGAACCCGTCCAGTGTGAACCCGTCCACCAGTGCGAACCCATCTAGTGTGAACCCACTCAGTGTGAACCCATCTAGTGTGAACCTACCCAGTGTGAACCCACTCAGTGTGAACCCATCCGTCACCCATCCCATCCAGTGTGAACCCATCTAGTGTGAACCCATCTAGTATGAACCCATCCAGTGTGAACCCATGTAGTGTGAACCCATCTAGTATGAACCCATCCAGTGTGAACACACCCAGTGTGAACCCATCCAGTGTGAACCCACCCAGTCCGGTGTGGTCCACTCCCTCACAACTTCACTCAGAGGACCAAATAACACAGAGGACGCCTTGTGCTGAGATTTAAATTAAAATAAAGAGTTTAATGCGCTTAATTGAGTCGAGGACTGATATTCATCGCATCATAACATCAAGAGTCAAATTTATATGATGTTAGGATTAATATTTAGGATATTAATAACATTATTATTACGACAAGAACCGTTGCTTATTGCACGGGGCCTTACTTTCAAAACTCGCTAAGTGAACGTAAGTACTTACGCTCTATTTTCTTGTCTATGATTGGTGGATTTTGCTTGAAAAGCCGTCAATGATTGGCTGATGAACTTACGATCTCTTAACTTTTTTTGAAGTATAGGCCCAGTACTTCATACCCTTCATTGAAAAACTTTCATTTACTTAATTATTCAATATGTAACAGTAGTACTTGAAAATTAACTTGAAGAAAGAACATGAAAGCACAGTAACTAATAGATAATTAAAGTTACCAATGCAAAAACACAAACGTCAATGTAAGTGAGGAATTTATACAAAAGAACTAATTAAGAGTAACTGATAATGATGGATAATGATCGCTGAAATCGTGAGTTCTTAGCGAGTGAAATAGTGCGTCAAATGACACATAAGTCATCACATTGAGCTTTATCAATGTTTCTTCTTACTTGCTATTATCTCTTCGCATTTTTCCATCTATCAATTCACAATTTATCCTTTTCTCCTGCGCTCTGTCCTTCTTACACTTGCTTCCTTCTCTCATATCGCAATTCCTCATTCTCTCTCTCTCATTCTATCTTTCTTCCTCACACTTTCTCACTCTTTCCTTTGCCCGCGCTTTCTCCTTCACTCCCCCTTCACCTACCCCCTCCCCCAGCCCCCGCAATAATCTCGCCCCAGTTTTTGCATGGCCGGCAATCGATATCATTTTTTTGCCTCGCCTCAAAAACCCGCGCGTCTGATGAAAACTTGAGCCTGTTAAAGTATAGACTTTGATGAAAGGTCTCCGTAGGAACTAGTTTATGCAAATATCGTTTGATGTTTGCTCGGGGCGAGGGCGCTGCGACATCTCCAAGGGATGTAAGCCCCTGAGGGGCTTCCGTTAATTAATTAATAAATAGAGGGATGGGGAATTTCTTGTGCAGTGATCCGACATAACTTTCCGCTACGCCGGACACGGAAATTTGTCAAGGGAGTTAATGTAATTTTTTTACGTATACGCGAAGCAAGAGATAGTAATTAAAGAGCGTGTAGGATGCATGACGGATGTAGGATGCGTGTCGAGAGTCCGGACCAATGTTTTAAGCGCGATTTACTCATATCGAAACATTTGGAAACAACATCCAATGTTATTTAAACATAAGCCTGAATGTTGGGATAAGGGATAGATATGATCCTGTCTCTGCTCGTCGGCAGGCGCCAGGTATGAAAAATTGGGATTTTTCGTTTCCTTTGATCAGAAAATCTTCTCTCAAGGCAGGTAATTTGAGGGACTTTACAGACAAGATATTCCGATTAAAAATTCCGGGGCGTGCTGTCGGAGCTCAGTCCAGAGCAGCGAAAAAATGTTAAGATTCAACATACTGAGATTCTTTTCAATAATTCAGGTAATACTTAAGGTAATACATTAGGCTTCTAGATTTTATACAATCAATATATTGCACTTTAACCTGACGCATTAATTTTCCATGAAGTTGATTGTGCCACCATCTTTTAGTCACGGTACCAAACTGGGAAACTCTCTGCAGTCAACCATGAATGAAACAGCCAGTGAAGCAGGTTTTTTTCCAGTTTAGCTTCCTCTGAGATATTCAGCTCTTGGATTCTCTGGACCATTAAGTTTTAGATTCTCTGAGTAATTCAGATCTATATTCTCTCCTGCCTTCAGCTCCAGATTTACCTCGGTATTCTCGAGTATTTCCACATGAGTAATGCGTATATTTTCTCGTGCCTATACCAGCACCGTAAGCGCATGGATGCGTATGGCGTAAGTGGGCATTGATGGAGCATGCGCATCTTATTATCTACGCTGGCAGCTTAGCCCAGCGTAGCTTAGGATAAATATTTCCTAAAATTTGAGAATATCATTCTCCAGAATCCCGTTAGCATAAATCCCGTTATGCGCAACCTGTCCACCTCGTTCCCGTCATCGCGAAGCTAACCGTCCACTTGAATCTACATAGTCAACTTGAATTCTCTTAACACTAATACCTGTCACCTGGGTCCTATCAAACCTAATTCTAATATTAGGTTAATCTTGAGGTATGCTAATTAATTAAAGACCGTTTTAGAACAACAAATGATGTAAAACGCGTAGGTATGTATCTAATGCTATGAAATTACGATGAAATTTGGGTTCGTATCTAGCTACTATAAGTAACATTTACAAAATGCTATCATTGCCTATATTTAAAAATCACGCTGGCCTGAATCTTCTTATCAGTTATCTAATTGAAGTAAATTAAGGTTATTCAAAAATTGTCAAAACACAAGTAGTTAAGATCACAAAGATCGGAGCCACGACTTGGTGGCTCGAAACGCACAACTAGCCGTGAAAATGTCGAGTCGAAACCTGCTATGTGTTCGGGGGTGGTTAAGAATCGAATAATATTATATTATATTAAATTATATTATATTATATTATATATTATGTTATTTTATATTATATTATAAAATACTATAATGAATCCCTGAGAAAAATGAGATAATGAGATTTTTTCAGGAACTTTCTGCCCTAACAGGATTTGATCCGTGAGGGCGTGCTGCAGGAAATTCAAGACGCGGATGCACTAGGCAAAGTCCGGCTTTTCTAAGTGTGAATATATGTAACTCAAAATATAAGTTTAGGAAAGCTGTATAGTATATATTATTTTGAATAAGATTAAACAATATTTTCCCGAATAGCCGCTGAACATGTCGGTTCAGCAGCCTGGTGTCGTCACAAATATTACTTAAGTAATTTACAAGGATTGCACAACTAAATTAAAAATAATTCTTAATCAATTAAAGTATATGAGAATGCAAATTTATATTCCTTTACTTCCATGCCAATTAAAATATCGCTTACAAAATCCCAACACGATGCTTTCAAAAGATTCTCAAAAATAATTGAAATCAAAAATTAAATCGAGTCATTCTTTCATATTTCCCTTCCGTGCCGCTGTACTCGTTAATGTAAGCAGCATATCTTGGCCAAACTGGGTCAAAATTCTCACTTAGTCACCCCCGCACCCCCCCCCCGCCCCCAATAAAAAGAAGACCCTCTATATTAAGGGGGGAGCAGAGGGGGGCTCGTCGCCCCCCATCTGTAATTACCCCGGCTTGTTTGAAGGCGATATGCAGCGGTGAGAAGCCTGCCTCTTACTCAACGAGTGAGATTCTGTCCAAATGGCGATGCACTTTTTGCCTTGTGTTAGTCATTCTCGCCAAAAATGACGTATCAGTGCTACGAGCGTCATGTGCATAATATGTGTAACTATTTGGACAATATAACCTACTCATTTTCTGAGTGTGGCTGACGTTGCGTGGAAGTTTCCTGCGCGCTGATTGACATAAAATTTAATTAAAAATAATTGATAATTGTTATCTAACGTACTTTACTGTAGAAACTTTTTCAAGACTTTCGCGTTCAAGTTAACACTCATGGTCGCTTGAAATTTGTTCCCGAAAAGACCAACCACGGTCCCCGGTGCGTGTTATAGGCAATGTTACCATGCCTCTGTTAATCACCAATAATCTGACCATTGTTCCATACATGACATCATGCCTACCAAGCCCAAGAATTAATATATGAACATTTAAATGATTCTTTTGACTCGGATAATGCAATTGACGCTCTACACACATTTTTTAAACTTAGATATCAATATCAATCAGAGGGAGATGGGTTAAGAGGGTTAGAGGTGAGGGGTTAAGAGGGTGAGGGGTTCAGAGGGTCAGGGGCTCATAGGGTGAGGGGTTTAGAGGGTAGGAGGGACGAGGCGCGTCTTAGCCCAGCGCTATCTTGCAATCTCACGCGGGAGCGGCGGACGATAACAGAATTAAGCGAGTCAAGAGGAGGTAATTAAGAGTTTAAGGGCAGGAAATAGCCTCGGGTGTGTTGAGGGTTCAGACATCTTGGCGAACTGTCACAAGCACGGACATTCAAGAGCTGCCCGTGAGACACAGATCGGCTGGTCTGCATCACGCCTTAGTTTGCCGCGAAGAAATTCTAACTCACGATGATGGCTGAAGGTTATACGAGGGTTACATTTTCTAGTTCAAAAATTTCCACTACATCTCGTGTAAGTTTTCATCTTTAATCCCGTGTATTCATTTTTAAAAACCGAGCAGAATTGAGCGTCTAATCAATTGAACTAACTTCTATGTTCTGAAATATGCTCTGAAAGGTGTCAGAACATATTTAAGATATTAAATGAAAAAAATACTATGGATAAATGGAACCGCTATAGCCCTTTTAAATGCAACATCACATAGACAGAAGTGTCGAGCTTGGTAGTTTCTATCACGTTGAATTAGAGGATTAGATGAGCTAGGCACTAGATCTAGACCTAGATGAACTAGAGAACTGCTGGTATATAGGCTCGGTTGCAAGGAAAGGCAGGCCTATTCGGGTCTAGCTATATATAGGCCTTCTTTGCATGACAATAGGGAAGGCGACAGCGGAAAGATGCGCCGCTGAGATACGTCTTGAGCAGATCAGACTCCATGATTTAGGGTTATAGGTGCGGGTGTCGCAGCGAGATCACGATGGCTATCACTCAAGTTTTATCCGGACTCGACAGCGGCGATACAAAAAGTGTCAGGCCACGACATATTGGCCGGCCTATGCATTCAGACGTGACCTGTAGTACAATGATATCCGCGAATGTTGTCTTATGGAAGAGAAATAAATCTCGGGTATTGAGGATACTTTCGTGTGGATTCAATAACGTACTTCCTCATATTTACAGGAGAGAGAATGGCAACAATAGTTTTTATTTATCGTGATCGATTTGTTTTACTTTACTTCAGTTAGACGTGTGAAAAATGAATGAATAAACTTTTTCTATTATTGACACAAGAAAATACAGTTTATTTGTGAAGATGCCACTAACAATTTTTATGTACACAAGACGATGCGTGATAAGAAAACAAGACAACAAAGGCAAGAAACGACAACCGACGGTTCGTTCTTCACGAGACCGGAAGTCGTCTTGCAAACTTACGACCCGTCTGAATTTTTCTGTATTGTGTAGTTCTCGAGACATGGGGTGAAGAAGGGGAGTATGTAAACTTTGTAGATCTCGACTCGAGACAGAGGTGGGATGCAGGGGTGTGTGAGATACTTGAAAATTGTCGCAACGCAGTGCACATTTTTGATGCGTGTTCCACTCGGCCGCACTCTCTCTTTCTTTACTAAAATTATTATAATATGGAATTAACATCGAATTGCCCTGTGGTTCGTCCAAAATAGAACTCCTTTGACTATTTAGTAACAAGCTTTTTGTTTTCTCTCAGTCTATATCAAATTCTGCATGAACCACATTTTACCGCGAATCATCACGCTTATGAGTCGCCTCCTCCGTCCTGGCAAGGCGTCAATATAATATAGGCAGGCCCAGACAAGTTGTGGTGAGATCGCAACATTTAATAATTAATCACTAGCTTTAAAGGTTGATTTACTGAGATCGATGGTTAACATTAAGTGGTGGTCGCTGGACAAGCAGGAATTTGTGCAATACATTATGAACAGCTATTCACGTTGGATGTCTTGCATCATGAATGGCGCCGAGAGATTCACGACAAATTTATGGACGAGTTACTTATGAAAGTTACCACGAAGATAAACGCTTTATGAATACTCGAACTAAAATTAACCGATGCAAAACTAAGTGGAATTTGCACCTGGATTTTTTTGCCTTACTTGTCAAGCAAATAAAATAAACGATAATACAAACCGTCGACATTTTAATTTATAGAAATAAATGAAATAAATTCGCGAATCACTTCACTTGAATAATTTGTACACATACAATTGTGGTTGAAAAGAATTAAAAAAGCTTGAAATTTGTTCGAAATTTATCATGAATTGATTGATTGGGTAAGGGATAAGTTGATGAACAAACGAATTTACATCGAGAAGCAAATTGAAGAGCAAATTACCGAGTTCACAAAAAAGCTCATCTATTCTGTGTTGTTCCAGAAGAAGTTCTATGCAAAATAATCCCGGATTTCGAGTACTCAAAGCAAGCAGAGAGGGGAAAGAAGATATGTAAAGAGCGTAAAAGGGGATTTAAGAGTGCGTTTCATTTAAAGAGCATGAGAGGGGAGTTGGGAGGGAGTTACATCCCATAGAAAAGGGCCAGCGGGTGCAGCAATATAACGTCGGAAGCAGCTCGTCTCGACGCAAAAACGATGTGATGTCTACATTGTCGGGGAGAAAGACGCTACGTTATTTATGTAGAGCTTCCCAGTCTCGTCAGGAGGTATGGAGCTGTTATTGTTGGTATTCTTAAAATTATTATGAAAAGACTTGAGGCTCAAGCGCTACCACAAACATTAATTCGCAGGCCAACAAAAACATAGAAAACGCAGCGTTCAACGACGCACACAAAACACTAAACTTGAACGACGTACAGAAACGTGTCCGTTTACGTCCCATGAATCAATGAAATATTTTGCCGGGCTGCATAACTGAATTTGAAGGCTCACGTTTCCGATTCTGTGGGAAAACTGGAAGAAAAATTTTATCCTGATTCGGTACAATGTAACTTTTTTCAATGGCATGTGAATTTTCCGCTTACGAACAAAACGATCATGCAAATTCTTTGAGCCATAACATTCCTGACATTTCTATCTTCAATGCTAGAAAAAAATCAATAGTCATTTCTTATCTAATGCTGAAAAATACAAAGAAATGCTATTTGTATTTGAATAATTAAAAAATAACACGATCATTTGAAATTCTTCACCAATTCTTGACAACGATTTGTTATGTCAGGAATAAAAATATACCAACAAAACAGCGGACAAGAATTTTCCAGAGCTGGCGGACGACCGGATGGTCTTTTCTCTCGGTCCGTAAAAGAATTCTTGTAAATTTGTGACGTAGATTATGAAACTAAGCGCCGACTTACCGACTTAATGTTCACAATTACAGGCCAGACGAGGACAGCGTGTCTTAAAATTACACATAAGAAGTAAAATACGAGACGGTAAAGAGGACGGCATGGGGCACAATTCCTTAAAACCAGATTTTAAAAAGCGGATCAAAAAATCAGAATGACTATGAAATGCATAGAGGAAGCTATACAATACTCTTTGTGTTACAATACTTTGAAATAAGTCGTTTGAAGCTTCCTCTATACATTTCATCGTCATTCTGCTTCTCGATTTGTAACAATATGGCGTGAGTTGCACACTGGACAGTTCACACCTCATAGGACCTTTGTGCATAGGCAATAAAGGCCCAAATATAGATTGTACTTTTTTCCATGCATGGGTATAGTATTATTAACGAGTTTTCAAACATGAAATTCAACAACATGGAGCCCAATAGGAAGTTTTGTTATCCTCCCATGAGGGATTAACAGCGGTCGAGCCGGCGGTTGTTTATACAGTAGAAGCTATCGAAGCCAACGTGGCGTTCACGCACAGACAAGTTACCCACTGGTATCCGACGTTAAATTGACGTCGATCAAACGTCGTTTTAACGGTATCCAGTCGTAAAAAACGTTTTTTCAAGGAAATAAAATCGTAACAGAATTTTTTTTAAAAATAGACGGATAATCAACGCCAATTTAACGAAATCAACTCGTAATCAACGTTGTTTCAGTCAAGTGCCCGAATGGTAGGGTTACCCTTGATATCCTGTTTTCTTTACGGCGCACAGAAAACGAAATACGATCTCAAGTTTTCGCCCTCGCGGTGAAAGAAGAGACGACGGATCCCAGATCGCCCGTATCAGCTGTCGCTGGTTTGTGGTGCAACGTGACACTGAAATATTAAATTAATGAGACGCCACAGTGTGGCGATACATCCTTCCCTTGTAGACGCTGCGGTGTTGGTAGAGTGTAGAGAGGGTGCAGTGTTGGTAGAGTGTAGAGAGACTGCAGTGTTGGTAGAGTGTAGAGAACGGTGTTGGTAGAGTATAGAGAGGTTACACTGTTTGTAGAGTGTAGAGAGGCTACAGCGTTGGTAGAGTATAGAGAGGTTACACTGTTTGTAGAGTGTAGATAGCGTATATCTGGTCTGTTGAATAGGACAGGGAGCTATGGCTGACAAATATTGCATCTGTCAAATTTTGTACTTCGGTCGGTATCGAAATAAAAATTAAGTCTAGACAAAAGTACAGTCAATTTGCAATTCATGTTGAAGCAAAATAAAAATATTGCCTTAACAAAAATATAAAAACATCATAGATCCAATGAATAGAATTTTGCAATAAATTGTGCTTATTCTTTCATGGAAAAATGTAAGTATAAGACGATTTTTTCTAATCCTAGTATAATGGACGGCAAACTTTGATGAATATTTGAGTAATATTATTCAAGACAGATGATAATACGAGGAATAAAAGGTCGCCACTCAAAAGCTCTCTTTCCTTGAAGGGCGGCCCTCGCTTTTGTAAAGTAAGCCTGAGCCCTCAATATAACGGCAGCATCTCAGCCAAGCGTGGCTCTGGATCTACAAAAAAATAGATGTGCCTCATCCGGACAAAGGCATTAAATCTTCACTAAATATTAATGGAAAGATCTCATCCGAGAGTTACAAGAAGTCCTTAGAAATCAGACCACTAATAAGAAATCATTCTACATAGACAAATGTTTTAAATAAGCTTTCCATCCAGACATATCCCGCCATGATAGCTAATTAAATATTCGGCCACGATAGCAGATTAAATATCCCGCCATGACAGCTGATTAAATATCCCGCCATAATAGCTGATTAAATATCCCGCTATGATAGTTGATTAAAAAGGAAATTAAAAGCGAAGAAAACTCCACAAAAATTTAACATATTGCTATTGAAAACGTTTCGGATTCCAGCTCCGTCGTCAGCTCGAAAAAATCTGCAGCAAAAATACAATTAGAAGTTAATAAAGTTGGGATTCAAAAGAAAAAAAAATACAGAAGTTAAAAACCTAAATTTACAGGCAAAGAGAAGAGTAATAATAAATTAAATACCTGTCTATTCACAATTTCTAATGGATAAGAACTAAATCTCGTTCCAAGCAATTGGTAAGATGAATGTTTCTTGTGTATAACGTCCTTGAACAAATAAAGAAAACGCGCTTTATACGATCAAAATAACAATGTCATACTTGATGTTGATTAAAATTATTCGTTGATACTCGTGAGTATCATTAAAATTGAATTTTGATAATTCAATAGCCTAAAGACGGCATCAATAGATGGCGCTTGTGGCTATGAAGAGCGGTTATAAGCGCAGCCTGAGGCTGCTCAGAGCTGCCCTATTGTTCACCGGTCACAAACATGGCGTCGCATACAAAAGATTTCCTAAGCCAAAAAGTCTCCTGAGCATCGCAGGATATTCCTGTGAGCGCCACAAACTCCTCGTGAGGAGGTTGTTAAGAGCTTTATGAATAGCGGTAACGAGCACCAAGGATAAATTTAATTGTTTTATTTCTTTCATAACAGCAAAACTCTGCAATTGTTTCAAAACATCAAAAATCTGGAAGTCATGAAAAGCTTATTCATTCAATTGAAATTGTAAGCAGGATATGAGTGCTTGTACAATATATGGGTACAGTAGTGGCGGCCAGTACAACTATCCAATACTAACCGCCACTAATTATCCTGCTACTATCCTCATGTAAAGAGTTACTGGCTCTTTCCGTGGCAAGTAGTGGCGGCCAGTACAACTTTCAAGTTCTAACCGCCGCTAATAATCATGCATCTACTATCCTCATGTAAAGAGTTACTGGCTCTTTCCGTGGCAAGTAGTGGCGGCCAGTACAACTTTCAAGTTCTAACCGCAGCTAATAATCATGCATCTACTGGCCTCATGTAAAGAGTTACTGACTCATGCAGTGGTCAGTAGCGCCTACACACGAGGCCTGTAACACGGTAAATAGTGGCGGCTTCCAGTATAACACATTAATGGATACTATATTTAGGGGCGTAACGCTCGTACGCCATTCTTGTGTCGCAGCATCCGTGACTGTACAATTGTTTTAAAGACGAAGTACACTGTAAAAATTGAGCAGCGCACGAGCGAATGTACAATTGTACAAAGCACCTTGTACATATCGTGCAGCTCACGTGCGACTGTACAATTGTACTAAGCACTGTACAGTGCGCGTAGCAGCGTCTCGTAGCACACGTGCGACTGTACAATTGTACTAAGCACTGTACAGCGCACGTGTAGCAGCGTCAGTAGCACACGTGCGACTGTACAATTGTACTGAGCACTGTACAGCGCGTGTAGCAGCGACTCGTAGCACACGTGCGATGACGAAGCATCGCTCGGCACGACAGCTGCGGGCGCGTGACGTGCGAATGACGAACGGCTCCTCTTGACAACGAGTAATTAACGTCATTAGAGGGTAGTGAGGGTAGTGATCAGGGTAGTGATGAGGGTAATGATGAGGGTAATGATGAGGGTAATGATGAGGGTGATGATGAGGGTAGTGATGAGGTAATGATGAGGGTAGTGATGAGGGTAATGATGAGGGTAGTGATGAGGGTAGTGATGAGGGTAGTGATGAGGGTAGTGATGGGGGTAGTGATGAGGGTAATGATGAGGGTAGTGATGAGGGTAGTGATGAGGGTAATGATGAGGGTAGTGATGAGGGTAGTAATGAGGGTAGTGATGAGGGTAGTGATGAGGGTAATGATGAGGGTAGTGATGAGGGTAGTGATGAGGGTAATGATGAGGGTAATGATGAGGGTAGTGATGAGGGTAATGATGAGGGTAATGATGAGGGTAGTGATGAGGGTAATGATGAGGGTAATGATTAGGGTAGTGATGAGGGTAATGATGAGGGTAGTGATGAGGGTAATGATGAGGGTAGTGATGAGGGTAGTGATGAGGGTAATGGTGAGGGTGATGATGAGGGTAATGATTAGGGTGATGGTGAGGGTGATGATGAGGGCAATGATTAGGGTGATGGTGAGGGTAATGATGAGGGCAATGATTAGGATAATGATGAGAGTAATTATGGGGGTGATGAAGAGGTTAATGAAGGTAGTTTTGAGGGTGATGACGAGGTTAATAAGGGTAATTATGAGGGTGATGACGAGGTTAATAAGGGTAATTATGAGGGTGATGACGAGGTTAATAAGGGTAATTATGAGGGTGATGATGAGGTTAATAAGGGTAATTATGAGGGCAATGATGAGGGTAACGGTGAGGGTAATAATACCATGCGCCCCCAATTACAAGTCATCTCAAATCGCTGTAAATTGAAAAATTTCCAGCTTTTGTAATCACGGAACACCAAAATGGCTAAAAATGCCATGTTTTCTTCTATTTAATAAAAAGAAAAAAAGTAATGACTGTAATTCTTTAGAAATAATTCAAATAAAGCAAATTGTATCAGCGATGCAGCAGGTAGAAAATAATTAACTATGATAATGATAATCTTTGAATCGCATGGAATTTTTGTCATTGATTGTTATTATATCACTGATCACATAGAATGGTAGGACATAGAAATGAAAAAGTAATTTTTCAATAATATTTTAATAATTTACCTGGATTGGAGCCTATTACATGGGCAACGCAAACTTATGTTAAGCTAAGTTCCAGTTCAATAAGCGAACTACTAAGATTTTTTTTGCAAGTTTAGCTTGTTGAGGAAAAGAAAACTTGATTTTCTTCGTCATTACTCACAAAATAATCAGTTGAAGCTTGCTGGAATTCTTCCAGCAAAGGGGGTAAATGTCGTGCACCAAGCATGAAGGTGAATGGAGAGGTGAATGAGAGGTGAATGGAGGTAAAGAGAGAGGTGAATGGAGGTAAAGGGGGTGTGAAAGGAGATGAAAGTTGTGCATGGTGGTGAACAGGGTTGATTGGAATGATGAGGCTGTACAAATGAAGACGTAGGGTTTGTCTTGCACCAAATGAAGCTTACGAGCATGAAGGGCGTGAAGGGGGTAGAGAAGTTAATGGAGGTAAAGGGGGTTAAATGGATGTAAAGGGGGTGTGAAAATTGGTAAAGGCGATGAAAGAAGTGAAGGGGTGTGAAGGGAGAGAAATTGAGGTAAAGGATGGTGACGAGTTGTGAAAGGAGATATAGGGAATGAAGGGAGGTAAAAAAAGGTGAAGGGGCTGTACAGATGAAGTCGTAGTGTTCAGTCAATTTACATGAAGGCAGCGGGCGGCGGTCAAGGGCGCGCGGCTCCTGATGGGACGCGGCGTGGGTGCACGTGGAGGAAAATACGTCGGATTCTATAAATATTGACACACTTTCTGCATGTAGCACCCATACACTGTAATGCCGGACCAAAATGGGTCATAGTCGTAAAAAGTTTATCACTAGTCGGAAAAATTTTCGCCCATTTCTCTGAGTGTGGGATAACGCAACGGAAAGATGACCTCACAGCTTACTAACGACGGGTCTACCGTTATTAAAAAAATTACTGCGTCATTTTGTCCGAAAAGTGGCACGCTTTTTAACCCATAGCTCGAGCAAAGTAACATTAATATTCGTCAAACTGGGTCATGCTGACCCACAAAAGGGTGGGAAGTGCATCGCTATTAAGACAAGATGTTATTTCTCTGATTGTATGCTAAGCCTATAAATTTTCAGTGCAGTTGTGAAGAGCACAATTCCGCTATTCTGGTTCTAAACTTATTAATTTTATCAGTCTACTCAACATATCGCAATTAGCAAGCACACTTTCCAAAGATGTTTTCAAAATTAAAAAACAAAATTCGTCATTAAATAACTAAATATCAACCTATTCAATGACTAAATTAGAAAAGTGAACAATGTTTTCATTTTAATCAGATTTTTTTTAATTTTTTAATCAGAAAAATTAGAAAACTAAACAATGTTTTCATTTTTAAACAGAGCGATAAATTAAAGAAGTACAGAAGCTTTAGAATCTTAACTCCTACGACCCGACAAAATGAAGCTAGACCAAGAATTGTGTAGACGGTTTAGGTCAATAAGGTTTGCGTTGAAGATTTTTTCAGAATGTGGGCATCAAATGCCCGACGCATTTCAGTGAACTTTACGTGAAAAAAACGAGTTTTTCCAATGTTGATCTTGACGGCCACTAGGCGAACACTCAAGAAACGAGAGCTCCGCACAAGACTTCCTTTACGGCAGTTAACAAAGAAGCTTTCATGTTGCAATATTCGAACTATTAGAAGGTGTTTAGGAAATAAGGATCATGGAAGCGCTTCATCATGCGATAGAGATTAAAACGGTTGGTAAGTTTACAATTTTGACATAAGTTTTAATTAGAAGCGAAGCTAATGCTAACTCTAATGAAAATACGTATAATAAAAAAAACACGAAAGTTGATCTTAGGTCAAAGTTTTCAGTACAAGTGCTTCCCAAAGCAGTGAATTTGAGCTACGAATTAAAATAGGCCGATGTTTGTAATTAGATTTGAAGAATGCCGTTCTTAAATGACACATGAGGAGAAAAATTTCTAATTGTGTCTAATCGTTTTCTAATCTGCGTTAGTATGAATATGTTTTGTACGTTAACATATCGTGCAGCTTTCTTCAAGAGTCCACAAACATTGTTAGTATTCATCGTAATCCATGAATATTTAAGCCGAATATTATCGATGATTTTTATGTATGAGTTTGCGATGCAAGAATAGATGCGAAAATAATAAAAAATCTTCTAGGCATCGTACATAATAACCTAGAATTATGATTGGCGCCCTTTAAGCCTGTCAAGGAAAATCAACAGGAGGCCTGATGAGAGTTCGGCCCTTCAACCTTAGCCTTCAAACTACAACACGAAACGCTTGCAAAAAATTGTGAAGACATGTCGTCGTATCAAGTCCGCCGATAGTACGCCTATAATTACAAGAGGGCAGACAGCACACGTCGACGCCTTATATCCGCCGATAACACGCCTATAAAACGCCTAATAACTACAACAGGGATGACAACAACCATGACACACCCGACATAGCGCGCGAGGTTAGCCTTATAGATGTTAAACGATAATTGAACTCTGCCTCAGAAGCCCTAATTTCAATTTGGACTTATATAGTTCTACAAACCTTGAGGGAAAATACAAGCTGAATTAAAAAAATATAACTCAGTACTCACTGCAGTGAGTGACAGAGAGCGTATTTTTTCGTCGACGAAAACGTGAGGTCACGGACAGATAGACGGACGGACGGACAGACAGACAGACGGATATGGCGAGCACAATAGTGCATTTTTTCCATTAATGAGAAAATGCGCTAAAAATAGTGTTCAAGTTAAATTTGTTTACAGTGTACGCGGCGGGAGTTAGTCGTTTTTAAGAGAGCAAGTGGCTGATGAGAAATGAGGGTTATATGTAAAGTGATGATAATTAATGTCATTGATGTCTCATGGCAAGACAATAAAATATATACGAGTTTGAGAGAATTGTTTAGATTTTGATTACGAATTTAATGAGATTTTGAAGAGTAGTGGTGAGAATAGCAGCACAAACACTTCAGGAAGAGGTGCAATCTACTACTGAAGCTACAAAAAAATACAATCTACTCTTGACTATACAAAGAGACACAATCTACTCTTGAATCTACAAAAAATACCATCTACTCGTGACTATATAGACATAATCTACTCTTTAATTTACAAAAAGATACAATCTACTCATGAATCTATAAAGTGAGATCACTAGATTCTAGAATCCACTCTTTATTGAATATATGTTGGCATTAATAGTGAAGAGGGTTTAGTATGTGACTTTAATTGCAATATAGGAGCTGTTGCGAACAACATATCTGCATAAAAAAGTAGATAAAATAAAATTAAATTACCCAAAATTCTGCAAGCAACTAAAACATAAGAAATGGGCATCGCCATCACTTCGGAGGCATCTTATCATCACTTCGTGTTGAAAATGTCAACACAATTCGGCCGCGGGAGATGAGCGAACCACCAATGGAGCACTGCGATATTATCAGAGATTTTAAAGCAAATAAGCAAGAAATCACAATAAAATTCACTAAATCTATGCATGAGGCGTTTTCTTTGTTTTTGAATTCTTGATGAAGTTGGAATTTAAGCAGAGTATCGATTTGAGTAAGAAACAACATAATTAAATGCGTTAAGATTGTTTTGTTGTATATTGTTGTATTATATACTGTATATTGATATATAATATTCAATATTGCTATATTGAATAATTGTTATAATGATTATAACTGTATGGATTATAATCAATATAATGGAATTGAACAATACAAAGTTGTTCGCTGTTAACGATCCTGAAGAAGTTCTTGTCGGACATAACCGCGTACACGCGAGTTTTTGCTGCAATTTCGCCGCCGCAGCTGCACGGCTAATTTGCTTCACTTCCGCCGCACAGCATTTGCATGCGGCCTGCGTCAATGAGGGGGGTTGTGCGTATGGGGGGTTGGGGGTCTGCGTAAGGGGGTTGGGGTGGTGCGTGTTGGCGTAGTGTGCAAGGGAGGGGTTGTTTGGTCGGGAGGTGGGTGACGCTGGGTAATTTAAAAGGTTGAATGCTGACCATAAGACACGGGTGTGCAGAAATTGATCGATGCAGGCGAGTGCGTTGTGTGGAGGCGAGTTGTATCATGGAATATTATAAGGTAAATTTTACGTATTTTAACAATTTGTAGCCAAGAGCAATCGTGACTACAAACGGAGCATTTCAGGATTACATTTCAAAGTAGAGTCGATTTCATAAAGTAGCATTCTTGGAATAAATAGGTTAACCGTTTATTATGAATGAACTAAAAAACTAACCATTGCACAAAATGCTATCCTATCACTTAAATATACTTTCCAGTTCAACCCAATGCTGGGAAATCAAGTCGAGTTCCATTCTAAATTCTACCGCAAACTTTTTTTCGTTCACGGCCGAGAAGAAGCAGCACAGAGCAGCGGTCTGCCGCACGTTAAAGAATCAAAATAAATGAAGCCGAAGCTCTCAGAAATTTTTCGTTTGAGCGATCGAAGCGGTTGCCAGCATCGCAATTCAGTCATTTTTATCCGGAAAATTTTCCCAAAGGAAATGAGAAGAAGATTGAATTCGTTGTCGAGAGCGTTGATCGCAAGTGAAACCAGAAGAGCTCTGACGTCTTCATCAGAGCAGAGACTAAAATGAAACGATTTGCTACTGAACCAAATATAATTGTCTGATAATTCTGACACTACAATAAAATAATTCAATAGTGAGTTACACTCCTAATAAAGTGCCCAATAACTTCTTGAAAGAGATCCATCTATAAAGACATTATTAATTGCATGAATAATTCGTATCAGGTGATTCGTATGACGCGGAATGCTCTATATCTTACCTACAAGAGAAAATAGAACACTAATTTTAAATTTTTTAATACTGCATGTCAATTTTACGAGGAAATTTTATGCTTTGATTACAAAATAGCACTAAGAATGTAAAGTATGACAACAGAAGCCAATTAATGATTCAAGGAACTGCAAACCTAAATCAAGTAGAGATAAATTCTCGTTTGTCTGGTGAAAAGTTCCTCGAAAGAACCACAACAGCCGCGCATTATCTACTAAAATTCAAGTTAATATCTGACAAAATAAAAGCCATATTTTCTGTGAAATGTTCGGAGCTCCGCTGAACAATTGGCAATAGCAAAGACCAAGAAATTCTTGAGTTGATGTCGGTGGTGAGGAGTCCTCGGAGGATTTTATGGATTGCAATAAAGACGCTGGGCTTCACGTCAGTTGTTTTCTTGAGATCTAATAAAGAACTCAAGGGAAAAACTACGAGAAAAGGAGGAAGAAATTTTGATAAAAGGAGGGAAAACCTCGATGGAAGGAGGGAAAACCTCGAGAAAAGGAGGGAAAAACCTGGATGAAGGAGGGAAAAAACATCGATGAAATGCGAGAAAAAAAAACCTCGGTGAATGGAGGAAAAAACCTTGATGAAAGGAGGAAAAAACCTTGAGGAAGGGAGGAGAAAATCTCGAGGAAAGGAGGGAAGAAAATTTGAGGGAAAGAGAGAGAAAATCTCGACGAAAAAAGGGGAAAAACTCGAGGAAAGGAGGGAAGAAACCTCGAAGAAAGGATGGATAAACCTCGAGGAAAGGAGAAGGAGAGGCTGTGGCACTGAAACTTGTACAAGAGCTACTAAAGAGAGCTTCAGAATGAGGGCGAGAAGCCATCGAAAGCTGCGAGAGCTATTCTGAAAGTCGGTTAATTTTTTTCACCGTGAACGTGAGAAGTTCTTGAGGCGGGAAACTTTCTTTAAAAAATTGTGCTTTATTGGCGCTGACTGACGATTAAATTACAGGATGTCGGCGATGTGCGACAGAAATAATTGGAGGAAATGCACGATTATTAAAATTTACATTATTATTAAAATATATTGAACAAAAAAAGTGCGATAGCGCTCAAGTTGAAGACTTGTATGACTGCATGTTACAGTCCATAACATTATCTTGTGATCAAATTTGAACTTCGGTTTAGTCACGATAGAATGAGATGGCATGCAAATCGAACCATTAGTTAATAAAAAATGTTTTTGTTATTAACGTTTCATGTTAAATAAAAATGTCTAGGGTGTTGAAAAAATATTAGAGAACTTGTTAAAGTAGACCTTCCGTATAAGTTCGTTCGCTCATTCGCCACTATTCCACAACGATACCGATCTTCTGATGCGAAAAAACAGATTTGCATGAAGCGAGTCTTTATCCTGAACAACATAATTCCGGCGACAAGCGACCTAATAATAAATTGTTGATACAAAACTTCCCCACCCGGAATCTGGCGTTGAATTAGCGTTGATTAAACGTTGTTTCAACGTCATATGCATAAATGGTAAATTTTAGCTACTTTCATCGTTAGTTCCGTTGATAGGAAATTGAATAATAAATTTTATGCTTCGATGAAGTGGAAAAAGGTAAGAGCACCATTTACACGAACTGAAAGTTTGTGGTTCTCTGAAAGAAGTTATCAAAGTTTCATAGAAAAAAACTTTTTGCTGCTTATTTGAGCAAGCATTAGCGACATTGATCTCGTATGGCCGCGCGGCTCTCGAGAAGAACAAAGACTGTCATTTTAGCAGCCTCGAGAGAATGTATCGTCGTGGCACGACAGCGATTGTCACGACCGAACCTGAGATCCCGAATGGGACTCGTGTCAAGGTAAGGAACGCAGGATATATCGTGGTAATGAGCACACGACGGTAACGATAAAGTACCGTCATAGGTGCTGGCAGAGTACAGGATATCGTGGTAATGAGCACACGACGGTAACGATAAAGTACCGTCATAGGTGCTGGCAGAGTGCAGCGTATCGTGGTAATGAGCACACGACGGTAACGATAAAGTACCGTCATAGATGCTGGCAGAGTGCAGGATATCGTGGTTATGATATCGCAGTCAGCGCAGCAAATTAGGCCTCAAGTCTGTCGCCGATCCTGAACATCGCAAAAATGTTCACAGCTTTCTGCGGGTCTCGAACACGCAACTTACAATGAGCACACAGCGGTAACGCTAAATTACCTTCAAAACGCTCTTTAAATTAACTATTGCTGGTGTAATTAATCGAAAACTCATCGAGGACTCAGAGTGTCGCTCACGTGACGAGCGCCGAGACAAAGACAAGCGATGGTAAGTGCCGCACGAAAGTCCAATTCAAAATAATGGCTCATTAACGGAACAAGTTTGGTAGGATTGAGTTGCGCTGTCTGATGGAATTCCATTAGAGGTAAAATGATTTCAGGTGTAATGGAAGAAAGTTTCAAATTAGTAACTTGTTTGCTGATGGATGATTTATCATTGTAGTTTCAGGTTAACACAGATCGAAAAATGCATAATGGAATAAAATTTAAATCGAGTAATTAGGATGGTTTATTGGTAGAAATTACGGTAGGTAGTTTAACATCCAAAGATAGAGTAAAAAAATAACGAATCACATTTGATTATATCGGTGAATTTACACTAACATAGCTTCAGAAACGAACGTTTTGTTCGGATTGATCACCGTGATGAAAAACTCTAGCTCGTCAAATTATCAAGTTAGAAGTTGACAAGTCGCAAGTCATTGGCAATAAGTTGTCTCAATTTAAGTTTCCGTAACGTCGAGCGAGGCGGCAAAGTTAAAGTTACAAACTTTAATGCAGTCGCGTCGGAGTCCATCTGCTTAATGGACTTTCAGATCCTAGCAATTTATTGACGGTGGCGGGTGAATAAATCTCTTACAAGCCTCATGTGTAATTTTACCAACACGTAGGTAAACGAATGGCTTCACAGTGAAATTTAAAGTCCTTTTTTGGTTAATTTTTTGGTGACGATAGGCTTAAAAATTTTTGTAAAAGCGTTTTCACGCTGTAACATTTTGGTTATTATTTAATTTCCGAATAAACTATTATTATATTATTTACTTCCTTAATACATTCAAAGGATTGGAAAAGAACGGAACGGAATTTCAGGCAGAAGAAAAAAAAATCGAACTCTCGTGAGAGATTGTCTTGTAAGCACTCTAACCTATTAGGAAGCTTATATTAAATAAGAGGTTCAATGTAGACTAGAGCTTGAATTCAATAATAATAATAGAACGTCTTCCATATTATTAATTATCAGATAAACGCTTAACGTTTACCTTTAAATTTACGTTTACCTGGTAAACGTAAACGTTAATTAACGGCAAAGTTTTTATTAATTCAGACTCGATGTACAACTCGTACTTCAGTCAGCCTTTAATCCTAAAGTTAATCAGCATCTATATTTCAAGTTCTAATTAATGTCATAATTCACGTGAAGTTTAATTCATAATAAAAGCTCACGTAAGTAAGGACTATTTAGGCGCGACGACGTCAGGCAAGAAGATCATTCATCACTGACGACAACTTCACTGAACCTTGCAAGTCCATTCATTCACTGAACACGTGACGGCCATTCATTATATGTGAAAGCATTCATTACTTTGACATTCATTTTATGCTCAACATCAATCAAATTAAGCGTTTTGATCTCACAAAATATTCAAAAATTAATGATGTTCAGTGTTTTAATGAAGCGGTTTCAAGGTGACATATCTTGCGAAAAATCAGTTCACATAGTTGATAAACAAATTAATGTGAATTATTTAGAAATATTACATGGATAAATATTGAAGTGGCTTCAGTAAGCTTATATACGTCAATAAAAACCTTAGTAGCGTCATAATTATAAAGAAAAAGTGAGCTGTTGGATAAGACATCCACCATGTCGCATGATGATATAACCATGTTCCCAGCCAGAGAAGAAGAAAAGATGCCAAGTAATGCAGCGTAACCACAGGCGAACTGTCCTCAAAGTGCACTTACTTTACAAAGCACCAACACAAAATAAATGCATTATTATTTTATCTTATTTTGTATGTTGTTAAAATAGGGCATAAAATATCACGCACTAGAAACCAGCAGCAGATTTCCGAGGCTTGATAGGCCTTGTCTACGACGGCCTCGAGAACTTTAAAGGGAAAGTGCACTCAGGGAATCGAATGGATCATATTGTTTAAATAGTGGCACACTTTCTTATAGAAAACAGGAGCAAAGAGCGGACTTAGGCCACCTAACTGGGCCAGGCCGGATAAACCACACACGAGCAAAAAGTGCATTGAAATTTGGACACAGTCTTACTCGTTTTTCTGGGTGTGTAAACATTTTATTCCCGAGGATCAAGCGACGCCTGCACGCTCGTTAACCAAACACCAGGAAAAATGAGTGGGTTATTTGGTCAAACAGTTACACATTTTCTACACGTAACCCTGATACGCCCTCTACCGAGCCAAACTTGGTCAGGATGAGCCACACAAAGAAAAAAATTGCATCGCTATTGGGACAACTCTCTCTCTCACTTCTCTGAGTGGAGCCTTGACTTGCTGATGTTGGCGCTACGAAGAAAATATTTCCTTGCCTTTTTCACGGCGCTCTTTGCGAGCTCTTCAAAAAAATTTCTCTCAGAGAGCCTAATATATCGAGGCCTAATAGCCCCTACGCGGGGAATTTGGTCGTACATTGTGTGATTTACCCCAGGATTCCCCACAGGTCAGACAGGCCGTATAGTTTCACAACGCTGCTGCTGCTAACGTCTACAAAAAATTCCTCTGTCTTCGGAGTCTAGCGGGGAGGCTGAAATATCAGAGTTATGGAGGCATAGCACGCGAACAGTGAATGTAAGGTGAGATATATTTGCTCTCAGAATAAATGTTTGAAGTGAGAGATAGCAGAAAGCCATTAGGTAAGAGTCGGTACAAGTTACCTCTAGAAATAGCAACTGTAACTGAGTAACCCGATCAAGTAAATATTTTATTGTACTAACAGAGAATGGCCAATTTATTCATATTTAAAGGATTTCTCACTTCAAGTACATTTTCATTTTATTTGATATGACATTGAATGACACGACACTTGTGTGGTAAAACATTCAACATATTTGAAGCTCCCGTTTTCCTCAAGTCTGCAGCACCGGCGACAAATTCTCGCTTTAAACACCCGTGCTCCAATGAGTCTAATCATTGATAGGGGCCAGGCTGCATAACTTAACGACTTTAACTATAATAGCGACGAATATAGATACCGATATATACAAACCGGAAAGGGTTAAGCAGCGCAAGGCAACATAGTACGCCGTGAGTTAAGGCTTCTTGACGACATAGATTCGAAATCGCTGAGAAGTTTACTCAGAGTAAGAAAAGTCTCTTAATAATAAAAAGAAACATCACTATATATGTGGTATCTCAGATCTCCCCCTAAGTATACAGGCAGCAACTTATTTCCAGCACTCACTTGAAACATCATATTAATGCACGTATCCGTCACACCGCATCATGATGGCATTTCAATCACATCACCCTCACACCGCACTATGATGGTATTTCCCTCACATCACCCTCACACAGCACTATGATGGTATTTCCCTCACATCACCCTCACACCGCACTATGATGGTATTTCCCTCACATCACCCTCACACCGCACTATGATGGTATTTCCAATGATGGTATTTCCCTCACATCACCCTCACACCGCACCATGATGGCATTTCCCTCACAATACCCCCACATCACATCACCCTCACATCACACCATGAATTGTTTACCCCAACAACTGATATACCAGAATGCGTCATTTAATCTTAAGTAAAAATTTTAACCGCATCGTCTACATGATTGAGATCATCATAGTCAAGCATCCATGTGATTGTGATGCTTTGTCACACAATCACCATACCTCAGAGATACATTTTTACAAGACACTACTTTATTCACACATACAATAGTGCTGGAGACATTATTTATACATAATAATGACCAACCCGCATGACTGCAGTGCATTGCAATGGCACGGCCGTAACAGTGATGCATTACAGTGCCCGTATCACGGACAGCGCCCGCATTGTTCAGTGAATATTTTGTATATTTAAGATATTTCGATTCTTCCATACTAGAGGAGCAAAAATTATTTCTAAAATTACGTCATCAATAACGCAAGAACATGCCTAAATAAAACAGTTTATTGGCTTAGTATTTATTATTTGAGTCTTTTTAATGATTTTAATCGAAATTATAAACGATTGATTTTTTTTTCTAAACGCTTCCAATAAGGAAACGCTACGTTTTTTTCAGAAATAAAATATTGCTTCATAGAAAACAATAACTCATCCACGAGCATCTTTTCTTTAAAAACGACTCTAGAGAGCTTTCAAATTACATTTATTTAATATTTAAAAAATGAAATGAAGGTACAGCCGCCAAAATTTAAAATAAACTTTTCAATTTAAAAGTAAGATGGATCGAAATGAAAAATACTTGGAATGCAAACCAATTTGTGGCACACTAATATATTGTGTGAATTTTTTCTTAATTCCTTACTACATCAATAAAGTTTTATATGCCTATACATTTTTTAAATACTCATCAATGCAATAATCAGTTAACAATGCTATAAATAATTATCAATGCTTTACCTACTGATCAATTTTTTGAATACACATTAACCATGCAGATGTTGACAACATGATGAGCGTGGAGTAGCTACAACGAAGTTAAAAGAGAGCGCTCGTAATTATGAACAAAATACATCATTGAGCTCAATTATAATTAATGAAATCTATTGAAATCACAGAAAAAGTGGATTTCTTTTCTACATAGGAACAGGTGTGTACTTTCAGATGACTTTTCCATTCTATGAGTTTTAGATTATGACAAAAATTCGTCATGGAATTGACTGAATTCTGAAGCTGAATTGAAACTGATTACCGAAAATGCCAAGTGACGGACTAGAACAGTGAGAAAGTTAACTCCAAATCTAGAGGACTACAAATTAAAAGAAAGAGCAAATGCATATCAATTTTGATAAACTTTCCCCAGGCAGTGACGGGCAAACTAACGAGCGAAGAGCAGACATCGAAGTGGCGATATCTACGAGCTCGTGGGAGTGGATTAATAAGGTTACACCTCATCCACGCTGCGCTAATCCACTTATGATGGCAGCGAGTTATTGCAATTGATTCCTGCAGGCAGGATAAAAGATGGCGACACGCAGGGAGATCCTACCGATCATTCGCTCGCAGGAAGATCCTTCACACGTACGCCTACCGAGCCTAGAGGGATGACTATATCCCCCCTGAGGGAGGGACTATAAAAATCCCTGCAAAAATTATATTCATGCAGAAATAAAGTGAAAAAACATTTTTATGGATATATCAGATGATAGTGAGATAATTCATATATTAGAGGGATTTTCAAGATACAAGATGAATGCCTATGTCAGACTATTAAAAAATTTAGGTCAAGTTTGTGATCGTCTTGTTTAGAATATCGAAAAAGTAAAGAATAACAACAAAACTAATGCATCAAAATTAATGTAAATGTACAAGAATACACTTTATATGCAGATAAAAAAATGGTGAATATTGAACGTTGTTTCGACATCAGATGTTTGCTGGAGACAATATGCGCTGCAATTGAAGACGTTTGTCAGCCCGTACACTGGACACAGTCCCGCGCGTGGTGCAGCGAAACGCGCGCCACGCGACGTGAGAGACGTCGTCACGGGACGAGGCGCGTGACGCGGGCACTGCGGCGGCCACGCGTGACGCGGGCACTGCGGCGGCCACGCGTGACGACACGCGTGACGTGGGCACTGCGGCGGCCACGCGTGACGTGGGCACTGCGGCGACCACGCGTGACGTGGGCACTGCGGCGGCCACGCGTGAAGTAAAAAATATATTTATTTACATTTTTAGGCGAGAAAAAAAGGTTAAGTAATCTTGAATGAAAGAAGGATCAGAAACTACTATCATCTAAACTTTTTTCTACGTATATATAAACCTTCTTCGCATATGAAAGCCTGGTAAGCAGAGATACCGTGAGTAGACAAAATACTAATAATTGGATTTCAATGATGAAGATGTGGCACGCCCGGGGAAATTCGCCGTTTCAAAAATTTAATTATGCCATAAAACAAGGATATTTCGTAGTGGGAATTTCGGTTAATGAGGCGGTACTCAAAAAATTAAATATCGACGTTTCAAAATGTAATTACTGAAACAAATCTCGCCTGCCCAGCGCCAGGCGAGGCGTGAGGTTTGTTGCATCTAGCAGACGGGTTAGACTCGCCTGAGGCTCGAGCTGCGTCGTTCATTGAGATAAAATACGCGCGTAATAAATTAGATAGCGGCGCTCAGGATTGCATTGTATGAAAACTCAGACCTGCTCTGATTTCGCTTGATCTGAGTTATGCCCAGGCGTATCCAGTGACCCCAGGGGCGGTGGCTCCGCTGACAATTGTGGTTTGGGCACAAGTTGGGGTAGCGGTGTTTTTTTTTTGTTAATAGAAACGATATTTGATGAATTTGGTAAAATTCTAGAGATTTGGTAGAAGCGAGATTTTGTAAGTGAGGATTGTATGTTGGAAAGTTTATTCTGAACGAAATCAGCTAGAATGCAGCTGATTTCGTTACTAATAATAATCAATTTCTAGAATCAATTATCAATTGCTATAATCAATCGATGCGGCCAGAATCAATTACGAATAATGATCAATTTCTCGTACGAGACAATTTCGAGAACCAGAAAGAAATTTTCAATAATATGAAAACATCATCACCATCATCAGAGAAAGAATCAACGAAAAATTCTCTTTAAAAAAAATTAAAGATGACAATAATCAACCTACGTACGATGTTACAAGGATCAGCAATGCGGGACACAGACATTGTAACATCCATCAAAGTCTTCAGAAGACTTGCAGACACAAGCGAGCGGCAGAAGATCAAACATTTCTCGCCATATCTTGTGCCGCTAAAATACATTTCCTGTATAACCAGCGCCCTGAGTTTAAATATAACAGACTAAGACTCAGAGCGCTGAGTCCAGACTCAGATTCAGCGCCATGAGTTCAGACTCAGACTCAGCACACTGAGTCCAGACTCAGACACAGCACACTGAGTTCAGACACACTGAGTTCAGACTCAGACACAGCGCAACTCAGACACAGCGAACTGAGTTCAGATTCAGAGCAATGAGTCCAGACTCAGCATGCAGGCATGCATAAAATAATAAAAAAAAATAATAATAAAAGCTTCGCCGCGAGTTACGCACAGCGCCAGCCGCCTCTGTTCGGACGCCGTTGAAGGCTCACGAGCGACCGCTCTTCAATTTTCAGACATTTCCTGGCATGTCTTTGGAAGCACAGCCTTTATGTCTTATAGCGTTGATGTCTGCGAGGATATTTCTCAAGCGTTGAAGCGCCTGATGGCAGACGCAGACGCCCAGGCGTTGAAGCGCCTGGTGGCAGACGCAGACGCCCAGGCGTTGAAGCGCCTGATGGCAGACGCAGACGCCCAGGCGTTGAAGCGCCTGATGGCAGACGCAGACGCCCAGGCGTTGATAAGCCTGATGTCATTGATGTATAAAAAAACGCCTGAACTAGACAGATACAAGGCAGCTACAATTTTTTACAGTTTAGTATGTGGATTCATTCAGATTTATTAAAGAGTTTCGATGTACAGTGTTTGATAATGAAAAATGTTCATATACACAATAAAACTTTCTTTATGAAAATGAGAAGAACATCAATGCAAAATGTATTTCGGCTTAAAACTCACACAGAAGAATAATATGAACAGAAATTTGAAACGAGACTGCCTGAAACACATAAACTGGCGTTTCACATTTTAATAAAATACACGACAGGAAGGAAAGCATGAATGAAGGCGAACAAGACAGATTTGTTTCTACAAAGGGGAACAGCTTGCCAAAGTTTCCCCAGGGAGAGGGAAAAGCCACGGCAGGTTGAGGCATTAGTGCTGGCTGCGGGGAGGCTTGAAAGTAAACATTGGGGAGGCTCGGGGAAGGCTTTAAATAAGGCAACCTAAGGGATATTTCCGCCCCTAAATGCCCCACAAAAGCAGAGCTGAACCTCGGCATAAAGCCGCGGTTTAGCGCGCAGATATTTTGTAAATCATCCAACTGGATAATTTAATTAGAGATAAATAGATTATTTGATAAATTATTTCACAGCATAGATGTCTATACAGCAAAAACATCATAAACTAAAAAAATATATTTCCAGATAAGCATCATGCCTAGAGAAGCCGTACGTAAGAATCATACTAATCAGCAATTTGTACAGATCCAGAAGAGCAACTGTAAAAGAAATAATGCGTACAATTTATGATACATGTTTAGGATGCATTCCTAAAATAATGTTTCGAAGTGCTTTATAATTTATCGTTCATATTAACATCGAATAGCTCTAAGGTTAAATTTAATTTTCAAGGTTTAATTTTTAATCAAATTTTCAGCGGGAATGATAGAACAACGAGTACGAAATAAAGCTATACGCACACTCATGCTGAGCCATAAATTGAGTACTAAAATACATTACTTTCCCTACCGAGCATGAGAATAAAACTGTACACACACTAATGTTGAGCTATAAATTAAAAATAAAAGACATTACCTTACCTCATGGATATGAGAGTAAGACTGTACGTCCGCAAATGTTGAGCTATAAATTAAAAATAAAAGACGTTACCTTCCCTACTGTAGTTCTCATTAACATTTTAAAAGGGCAACTCGAGCGTCCATGGTGACTTGACAGCGCCAGGTCGCTACTCTACACTCAGAGAAATATGTGACACTTTGTCCAAATAACGATGCACTTTCTGCTCTTGTGTGGGTCATCCTGACCCAGTTTAGCCCGACAAAAGGATCATATCAGTGTGACTCTTTTCTCTGCTTGTGTTGTAGGTAAAAAAGTGTCACTATTAGAACAATATATGACCCATACATTTAAATGAGTGGAGCAGCAGGGCAACAAGTGGTCTGGCGTTCACTAAAATGGTTCGTCGTGTGACGATCAATACGAGACTGAGTGAACCGTCCCTAGCACTCACAAAAATTCATGGGATGTATTGTCCAAATACTAAAATACGAGTTATTTCAGCACGTAGCGATGGCACGCACAACAGGGCCAAGATGACCCATACACAGCAAAACTACATCGATATTTGGACAGAGTCTCCTCATTTCTTTGAGTGCGACCAGCCTGGAGGGTTGCCTCCCTAGAGTGCGACACTCATAAAAATGAATGGGTCATGCTGTCCAAATAGTGACACAGGTTCTGCAAGTAGCAGTGATACGCTCTTTTGACGGACAAAACTGTGTCATGATTACCCAGGGGCAAGAAGTGCGTTTATACATGGACAAAGCCTCTGCATTTTACTCAAAGATCTACCGTCTAACTCTAACCTATTCAGTATTTGTCATTTCTTTCAATTTAATATGCAATAAAAATCATGGTTGATGTTGTACTAAGGTATGCATTGATGATCATGGCTGTAACAAAATACAAATAAACATCACTTATGCCTCCATTTACCCCAGAGAAACAGGTTAATTACCCCGAGTTTGTGAACCACTTGCCTGAAGGCGTGAAAAAGCAAGTAGACGAACTGAAGACGTTCCCAAACATGAATCCTGGCGCATTATAAAGATGATGGCATTTTTTACATCATTATATTAGATTATTTACATTTTAAATCTTTTATATCGTATAGCACTTGCTGAAAATACATCTATTAGGATATTTTTCAGGTAAGAAGAGTTAGCATCGAGTCGGACGGCGTAAATACATATGAACATCAAAGTTCAACTGAAACTAGGACAACAATAACAAATGCTTGCTGCATTAACAACGATAACAACCTAATGACATGCGTGATTTGCAAGAATAATACTAATGGTATTATGCCAGAAAATATTGTATGAAGTCGTCAAACAGTCAGAAAATCTAATATACAGCCGTCAAACAGTCAGAAAATCTAGTGTACAGTCGTCACACAGTCAGAAAATCTAGTATACAGTAGTCAAACAATCGTCAAACAGTCAAAAAATCTGGAATACAGTCGTCAAACAGTTTGAAAATCTGGTATACAGTCGTCAAACAGTAAAAAAATCTAGAATACAGTCGTCAAACAGTTTGAAAATCTAGTATACAGTCGTCAAACAGTCAGTTCTCCTAACTCCAAACAATTATTTGGTCAGAACAAAATGTGTAAAGGTGGACGCAACATAACCCGATATTCTCTAGCACAGGAACGCGGTCTGAAACACACGGCAGATTTTTTTTATTCAGAGCGCAGAATTCGCGGGCTTTTTACCCAATCAGCGATGTGAGGTCAGACGAATACCTGGCTTGTTACTTCCATGGCAACCCCCCCAGCCAAAAAAAATTAAAGGCTTGCTAGGAGGGAAAGGTATTTTATAACGTGGCCATCTAAACAAGAAAATTAAGCCAGATAAAGCGCATGAATTTATTTCTGGTAGTTTTGAATGCAACTGCAGACAAATAATTCACCTCTATATATAACAATGACTTTATATTATTAACAAACCATAACCATTACTAAAACAAAGTATTTAGTGGAACAAGCTCGAACAAAGATCGAATAAATTGTCTCGAAACAACATTTAGAGGCATATTGCGTATAATATACATCTATAGTTATAGTTATAACAAATATAACATACGTGCGTTCTTATTACGGTACTGAATCTTAGATGAATGCATGCAACTTTAAAGTCAATTAATAGATTCCGAAAACTTTTAAGAGTAGAATCAGCACGTTTAGATAACGCAGTTCTTACTCTTGCTTCAAATCCTTCGTATGTAATAGGGAATATCTCAATTAAAGATAAGAATATAGCAGATATTTCGCTTAATGTAAAAACATTTATTTTTCGAAGATGCTTTTGGAACGGAGAACAACTAATTTTATATAATTTTAATTAAACTCATATCAACACCGAGCTTATTGAGATCAAGGCTTAGGATAATTTGGACGGAGACTTAATATGACATAAGGTTCGGTAATGGAACTGAAACAGCTTCGTAATGGCCATACTGTCGCTAATTAGAGCCGCAGCGAAGCTCTCCTGTGTCGAAAACGGCCACGATCGACCATCGTGGTCATAATTATCGACTTGTATCGACACGGCGATACACAGCCAAAATTATCGACACTGCGATGCACAGCCATAATTATTAACTTGTATCGACACTGCGATACACAGCCATCATATTAAGCTCGTTCAGCTCGCGAATACCACGCAACAAATGCAGCAAGGCAAACGTCGTACGCATTCATATTTTTTAACACAATTTCGACAGTTAGGATTATGGCAAAAATTTTTAAAATATGTACACTGGAGATATCAACAAATTATTATTGATATTTTGAATATTACAGATAAAAAAAAGGTGCTCAAGTTTTAAACAATGGACATTATAGAATAAAAGTAAATTTTTCATTTGTGTGTATGACAATAATTAAATAAAGTTGAAAAGCGTTTTATGAGCCTAAATGGAAGGATGCTGATGACCCGTTTAGGCCATCACAATTTTATCTTGAACTTTCTACACATTTTATACTGAATGATCTCCTGTCGCATCAAGAATGATCTCGTGTCTTCAACGGAGCCTTTTATTTCGTGGTTGAACAGGTTTTTGAATTCAAAGTCGAACTTATGTCAGCACCTAATGCAATTTTTATTATTGAACTTGGACGATAAATTCATCCAGAAAAAAACTGCATCGCCCTTCTACTGATTGTTTTAGGCAAATAATATGATTATACCTAGAATTCGAATTCTGGACCTCCACGCTTGACCCATTTGTTTTCAGCATCGAATATACAGTATAATGAATATTTTGAATTTACACTTGCATAATCCCCCTACATTTAACCCATTAGTTGCAGACATCGAATATTTATTTAATGAATATTTTGAAATCTCAATTTCAGAACCTCCCCCACGGCCCACCAATTTGTATTGTGTGGCCAGAATACATGTGTGCGCGGCCTGTGTGTTTGTGTTAACGCTCTACCAATTAGTGAGGCTGCAGGAGCATCGCGTTACGTGGGGGAGCGAAACCCCCAGAGGGAGGTGAAGCGGGGGTCAAAATCATCATGTAGGCAGTGAGGAGCTGGTAAAATTGGTAATGACCAGAGTCGGATTACTCGGGGGGAAATGTGACTCTTATGAGGTAATGCTCAGAAATGCTGATAGTTTTGTACTCTGAAAAAATAGTAGGACATTTTGTCCGAATAGCGACACACTTTCTTACCCGCAGTACGCGCAGAGAACGGCGTAGCACTGATACGACTTTTCGCCGGGTCAAACTCGATCAGAATGACTCACAAAAGCGTAGAATATGCATCGCTGCTTGAATAATATCTCACTTATTTCCCTGAGTGCATAGGTTTTTGCAGCAATTTTTAGCGTAGAAAATTCATTACAATTTGTGGCGATCTAAGACGGAAACCCAGACATGAAAACTAACAGAAATGAAATTTAAACAGGTAACTAAATAAAGAAAAACATTTATTTGACTCATATTAACATCAAAATGTTCCGAATACGAATCAAGGAAAAGTTAATAAATAAATTTCTACGTCCCAAAATTAAAATTTAATAACCTTCGATATTGTTGGGAGAAACGTTAGAGTCGGAAAATTTGTCTCTATTTCATGAAACTCGTAATCTTTATTTAAAATATGAAAATTAATTGAGTTTCATAATGGCTCAATTGAGGCATGCATGCATGGGATATGATTGATTTCAAGTCGAAGCTCAAATGTAAAAATGCAAGTCTTAATTGAACTTAAAAATCGTAAAAATTTGATAGGAATCGTCTATTATGAATTTTCAATTATCGAAGACGGAAATTAAATAAAGCTGGCAATGTAATAATTTTTGCCCTCAACCCCTCATCAGTTAGTACAAGTTTAATAAAAACTGCAATTTAAATTATATCGGTCACCTAGAGTTAGTACAAAATTCATCAATGTTGCAATTTAAATTCTACCGCTCATCTAGTTAGTACAAAATTCTTCAAAGTTGCAATTTAAATTCTATCGCTCATCTAGAGTTAGTACAAAATTCATCAATGTTGCAATTTAAATTCTACCGCTCACCTAGAGTTAGTACAAAATTCATCAATGTTGCAATTTAAATTCTATAGCTCATCTAGAGGTAGTACAAAATTCTTCAATGTTGCAATTTAAATTCTACCGCTCACCTATAGTTCTGAAAGGAGTAGGAGTGTGTCAGAGGGAGTACCTCAATGGATGTTAGCGGGAGTGCAGTAAGGCTGCACGGCAGGCCTCAGGCCTTCAAGAGGCTGTTAGAGGGAAACCCGCTAAGCGCAACGCCTTTTGCAGGGACGTGAGCACGTGTGCCATTAGGCCGCTAGATGGAGGCAGAGGGAGCTTCAGCGAGGCAACAGAAATACTGAAAATTTTGTAATTGATAAATAAATCACTAATGAACTTGAAAAAACTGTACTAACGAGTGAAAGACAGGGAAAATTATTTGAGATAAATTCTGGTAAATCTGTTATGAACGTGGAAAAACTGTTCTAAGCAGAAATGCACAAGATCGTTATAATTGGCCGAAATGCCCAAGAAATATATAATGAACTGGAAAAAAGATTCTAGACCGAAAAATATTTAATTAATAATTTTTGCGAAAAATCTGCCATGAACTTGGAAAAAACGGTTAGAAGCAGAAAATACAGGAAAATCTAAGTATAGGAATACAACAAAATCTATATACTGGAGCCTTATGACTCACACGCACCGTGAGTTTACAATGTTAAAAAAATCAAATAAAACTGAGCTTCTTGATGTCAAACTGAGCGAGCAGCGACAGTTTTTTCCATATTTTTTAAATGAATAGCCACTGCTATTACACTACAGTTTGTTTGAAGTGTAAAATATAATCATTGTAAATCTTTCGACTTGTAACTTAAGACCAGAGTTAACAAATGAACAAGTTAGGATTTACAAGAATCGATTCAGTTTTGTTTTTATTTGATTCTGAAAATAGTTCAAATGTCCGTCGATGAAGAAGTAGAGACAGTTGTTTTTATTGATGTATTGAAAGTGAAGACAATTGACAGGTTCCATGGCGGTTATCGCTAATTAAGACACTCAATATAGGGCACATGTTAAGATTCCACTGAACACTCATATAGTACGTTCTAATTTAGGCTGGATGGGCGATAGTCTTTATCTGCAGTAATGAACCTGCCATTTGAGGTTCATTACTTACAGCCTAATCGCATTAATGTTGAGCCTGATCTTGGCAAAAAACTGCTAGCCTTAAAATTACTTTCACAACATTTGGATAGAAAATGTGTTAGTGTCTCCACAAACGTCACTTTAACACATTGCTTTACTGCCTATTGTGAGTGACAAAAGACCACTTAACGATTCACTGATTATTGTGACACAAGACCACTTAACGATTCACTGATTATTGTGACACAAGACCACTTAACGATTCACTGATTATTGTGACACAAGACCACTTATTGATTCACTGATTATTGTGTGACACAAGACGACTTATTGATTCACCGATTATTGTGTGACACAAGACCACTTATTGATTCACTGATTATTGTGAGTGACACAAAACTCAATCTCATGAACAAGAGGCGACACTTAATTAACTATCACAAAAATCGCAGCAAAAAGCCCGGCTTATTCAAATATCACTCAGGCTTCACTGTCTGCTGTGTTGGCTTCCCTGACGCTCTGATATCAACACAAGTGAAGCCATATCAACTATCATTGCTATTAGCATTACCTATTTAATACACATATACAAATATCAATAAACATCATATTAATAACAGCCAAAACAGTCAGAAAAATCTACTTGTCAAGCAGGCTTCATCCAAAACGTAGAAATCTGGGAGGTATATTAATATTTAATCGTCAATAATCTCAGCTGCACTACATTTTCAGCATATATACGCTCGCTATTTCTGTAAATAAAATGAGGGAAACAAAATAATATCTTCTCCCGAACCAATCTCTATCATAAACATCAGAAGCCTGGTCTACAAGACGGCAATTTTATCCTATTTAGCTTAGAGCATGTCCTACTCAAGATATACATAAGGGCATGTCCTACTCAAGATATACATAAGGGCATGTCCTACTCAAGATATACATAAGGGCATGTCCTACGCAAGTATGGTTAGAATGAAAATAATCACTAATGCCTTTTTATTCTAGATATCGATCAAGTCTGCAGATTCCAAATGTTTTCAGTCTTGCGGATCAGGCTTCGGCAAAAACCAACAATATTTTTCTTTCCAGATTTCGCTTGCGTTCCAGGACTCGGAACTGCGGTCGCTTGCATTGTTCTCGTGCGATACGATCAGGAAATTGAGTAGAAACACTGAATTTACGGCCAATATCGATCTACGAATCAGGATTTCATTGAACTTTTTATTATCCCATATCCTTCGGGTAGAATTTAAAAAATAACTTCAAAGTTAAAAGATATTTTTAACGTCTTATCATGAAGACAATAAATTTTTTATACAAGTCGAAGTTTTCAGTGTAGGAAATATTAAAAAGATCATAACTCAACTTTACAATTTATCATGTCGAATTTTAATTAAATAATCGTACCAATAATAATATTGAATTGTGGGTTTTATTCGGTTTTCAGTGCAAAGTATTGCTTTATATTTCAACTGAAACGAGTTGTAGAGTGAGAAGTATTTTAATCAAGAGCTTCAATAGAAATGACGTAGAGGCCAGCACAAGCAGTCCTAGAATTTTTTCACAAATATTGTGTTATCAAAGCCAGGAATATTAATGACGATGTAATTGAATAAAAAGCAAGGCTATTTAAGACGTAAAATTTATAATAATAATTACGGTAACATGAAACAAAAAGCAATATTAATTATGAAGAAATTAAATGGAAACTGCACAAAAAACGCTTGCATCAATGTAGCACAATTTCTATTATAAATTATCAAAAGTCAAATTATAAAAAGAATGGGTATTAAATAAAATAATAAAAAGAATGGTTATTAATTAAACCATAAAGGAAAAATAAATAAAAATAAATAAAATAATAAAAAGAATGGGTATTAATTAAACCATAAAAGAAAAATAAATAAAAATAAATAAAATAATAAAAAGAATGGGTATTAATTAAACCGTAAAAGAAAAATTTTCATCATTTGTTCATGTGCAACAGAGAGAACAGAAAATATTTTTGATAAATTCTCATTCCGAAAACAAAAGGTTTTTACATGTCAAAAAACCAGTATAATTATGGGAGTACAATTTTGAAGGTAATATTTTGAGGGTAAAATTTTACAGATATAACTTTAGAGTTATAATTTAATAGATATACTTTTAGACATATTATTTTAGAGCTATAATTTTAGTTTTGTAACACCAATTGCTGGTGAGAGTATACATGACAGAGCGTCCTGCTGGTACCGTCACTGCGCAAACCAAAACACGAGGAAAGTTCCGCTCAGAGAGAGGCCTTCAAACTTGACGAGATTGAGTTAAAGAACTTCAACGCTAACTTGAAGAGACAGCGCTGGCACCCTGCACAGTTGACAAGGGTTTATGCTGCAAGGTTGACAAGCGACTCGAGGCTGCAGAGATGACAAGGGACTTGATGCTGCAAGGTTGACAAACGACTCGAGGCTGCAGAGATGACAAGGGACTCGAGGCTACAATTGACAAGGGACTAGACGCTGCGGAGTTAACAAGGAGCCCGACTTGACAAGCGCAAAGTTGTTAAACAATAATTAAATTCATCAACCAATTAACAATAATTAAATTCATCATAAATAAATATTTACGTGGCAGCTCAACACGCGTTCAAATTAAGGACAAACCATATTTCAGCTTCACTCAGAAAAATGACTGAGTCATGTTGACCAAATAGTGACACTTTCTGTACGTAGCACTGATGTCCACTGACGGGTAAAAACTACATCGCTAATAGGACCAAATTTCTCCATTTTTTCAGAATGTTAGATGGCTTACATTACGAGTAACACGACACTAGGGGCTCAGTATACAGTATACAGGGCTCGGTATACAGGGCTCAGTATACAGTATACAGGGCTCGGTATACAGGGCTCAGTATACAGTATACAGGGCTCAGTATACAGGGCTCAGTATACAGGGCTCAGTATACAGGGCTCAGTATACAGGGCTCAGTATACAGGGCTCAGTATACAGGAACTGTGAGCCCCACAGGGTGCTGGAGTAAGCAGGCTTAAGCACCAATAAGCCCCCGTCTAAATACCCCGGAGTCCGCAAACGATGGAATCAACAGACTGTTGGGAACAGCGCGTGCATAAATAGGGCTTCCATTCTATAGCCACATTGACGCTCAGAAATCTATAGTAATACTCATAATATTATTAATAAAATATTAGAAATGATAATATCTTGATTATAATAACGATATCATTTTTAAAATTATAGGAGCGACGCGCAAATGTCAGATAAATAATTTATTTGAATATAGGCAAGGATACATCGTTTAATTTGTTTGCAGGGCTAAAATTTTAAAAGGTAATTTCCATTTCACAAGACCGGATGGAAAATAGAGCAGCTCACCGATCTCCAAAGTAGAGCTAACAAAATATTTCGACTGCCAATCTAAAAACCATTTTAAACATTTCTTTACAGAAAAATTTGGGAACCGTGTATTTGGATGAAAATAATATTGCTAACATTAGGGCTGAAACAATTATTCAAATGACCTCCGATCAAACGTGCAAGGCTTAAAAGCAACACATAATAAGCTTTTCAATCAAAATAAGCTTAGGTATTTAATACAGGTAGTGGGAAAACATACTATTTCATACTAAACATCTATTTTTTCTATCAAACGAGTCTCGGTCAAGTACCCCAGGGAACAAGGAACGTAGCCCGGTCGTAAGAGCTCTTGTTGAGCCATCACGAGCGTCGAGAGCATCTTTCCATTAGCCGACCCTCGACCCGCCGTATCCAAACAATCCTTCGCCAAGCAAATTCATCACTCTCAGAGAAATGAGTGTGACTTTGTCCAAATAGTGATGCACTTCTGTTCTTGTGTGGGTCACATAAACCAGTTTAGCCTGACAATAGGTTTTACTAATATGCTTCGTGCACAATTGCATCATTATTCGGGTAATTTATATTAATAATTATTTAAATCATGTTATCATTATTTCTGCACTCAGAAAACTCCATTCCTTTCACGAGCAGCTGATAAACTCAGCCGTTGTCCACAGCAACTGAGCACAAGCCAAGCCCGGCGCGTGAATGAGAATACGCAGTATTTGGTTGTAATTTATAAGAATAGTGTAAGTGCGGTTGTAACATCAGTCCCTCGCTTGAATATTAGATGGCGTTCGTTCCTTTACAACTCAATCAAAATTTATGACGTCCAAGTTTGTTCAGGAAAATGTACAAAACTGAGGTCGCTTTAAAGATCTGCGTTAGACCACGGAATAAAACCTGAACTGCATTTCTTAAAAAAGAATAAGTGATCCATCTTGCCGCAATCTTACGGATGAGCGCGCGGCCCAGACATTGCGGCTCATCCACTAGACGATGTAGAACAGACCGCCATCAGCATCCACTAGACGATGGAGAACAGACCTCCATCAGCATCCACCAGTATCGATGATCGTCTTTCGCTCACTCGAGTTGAGAGCTTCGATGCGTCCGTCAACTTTGCTTCGCCGTTTAATTCCCTGCACTGAACGCTGATTTAAGAGCAAAACAACAGCGGTTCCCTGCACTGAACGCTGATTTAAGAGCAAAACAACAGCGGTTCCCTGCACTGAACGCTGATTTAAGAGCAAAACAACAGCGGTTCCATGCACTGAATGCTGATTTAAGAGCAAAACAATAGCGGTTCCGTGCACTGAACGCTGATTTAAGAGCTAAACAAGAGCGGTTTCAGCGATCATTGAAGTGCCATGACCGCAGATCTATTTACACGTTATTTATGTATACGCATATCAAGATATAAGAGTGATGGTAGAAAGAAACGGACATTTGATTACCTGTATAAATTGCAGAGCACAAATTTAAATATTCAAGACGTAAAATAATGTGCGATGGCTATTATATTTCGATAATTATTATTTCAAATAAAAATAATAATTCATATTTCATGATAATAATAATAGGTACTTATTATAATATAATATATAGGTATACATAATAAGTATGCATTATTTATATCATAAAATCTCGTAATCTGATACCTAAAAAAATGACCAGAAGAAATTGAATATATGGTATAATATAGTCAAGGCATTGTATGCTCATCTAATGCATTTTATGGAAATCTAAACTTAATAATGTAATATAGACTTAATGCAACAGTCTTAATGCACTTCCATGCACTTGATTACGCGATGACTTTGGAAAGAAAAATTCAAACTCAATTCATGAATCATTATCACTAGCATTGTACACTCAGCAAAATGAATGGGTCGTATTGTCCAAATAGTGATACGTTTCCTCCACGTAGCACTGATACGCCCTTATTGCGTGCCAAACTGGGTCAGGATGATGCATTAATAGCTTCACTATTTGAACAGTCCCACTTATTTCCCTGAGTTTACAAACGGGTAATTATACAGAATACATTATCACCATACCCTCACAATAATTATAATGAGCTGAATTATCGTAATTATGTATTATTTCTATACATCACACAAAGATAGCCTCACACAAAGGGTTAGGAAAGGATGCAACCGTCCCCCCTAACCGCCGCTGCATGTAAAGTAAAGTGCAACCGGAAAAGCCGGCTCCCCTCATTTACATTTGATGACCTATAAAGCATTAGCGTAAAAAGCTCTCTTCGTAAAAAATTACTTCGCTTCTACACTCAGGGAGATAAGTGGAACCTTGTCCACATAACGATGCATTTTTTCCCTTAGGTGTGTCATCCTGACCCAGTTAGGCCGTCAAAAAGGCGTATCAGTGCTACGCTCTATTTTTGCTTGTGCGTGCCGGGGTAAGAACGCGCATCACTATATGGACAATGTGAGCTATTAATTTTTGTTAGTGTGCGAAAAATGTTGGCAAGGACATACTGAGGTGGCATCAATAGGTCCAAAATTCTCTAAAATTTTGAATTTTTGCTGATGAATTTGGAAAGTTGCGCTTATGCAGCGCTTTGGAGCTTAGATGAAAATCGTAGTTTATAGGCCAGCCAGAGAGCGACAAGGTTACAAAAAATATAATTTTTCCAACTTATTGATAGCTTTTATGCTCCTAAGAATAAATAAGAAGACAACCAAATTTATGCCAGTAACTGCAAAAATAATCTTCAATATTCGCCCTATCTAAAAGTAAGAAAAATATATTGTACAAGAAGCATGCAATAAAGTAATTAATTATAGTTTTTTAAATTGGCTAACAATTTCACGAATAATGAATTATTTGTGTTTTTTCATCGATTGCGATTGTCATGCTCAGTCCGTCCTTCCTTCTATCGTCCATCTCACACTCATGAAAATTAATGGCCGCATTGTCCAAATAAAGACCCAATTTTTTATCCATAACACAAGCAGAGAGCGGACGTAGCACTGATATATACGCCCTGTAACCGGGCCAAACTGGGTCGGAATGACTCGCACAGGGCGAAAAGTGCATTGCTATTAGGACAATGACTCACACATTTATTTGAGCAAGCATTGAACTCTCCTTGACTGCATTGCTGTTGTTGTTTCATATGCATGACGTCATCAGTCACGGTAATATTTTAAGTCAACACAAAAATACGCGTCATTAAAAATAATAGAAACGCCTATTAAACATTGCAATACGCGACTATAAAACAACATTAAATTTGTCATACAAATGAGATGTGCTCTCAATAGATTAACTAAAAACTAGGCTTCGAACGTTCGCTATAGGTATACGAAAAAGTCTAAAATTAATATCCAACATAACGTGAAGATCAAAAATCGTATAAAGACCTGTAAAAGGTTCAACACGTAAGCCCCTCGAAATTACTGGGTTAAAAGTGATGTCGACAGGGGCAATTAATTAAGCGTCACAAGCGATGTTTGTAGAGCTAATTTGTTCAAGCACTCCAATGTATGCGCTGCAATAAAGCAAACACAATAGCCAAGCTGGCACACTCGGCCTCCTGACACTCAGCGTCCTGACACACTCAGCGTCCTGACACACTCAGCGTCCTGACACACTCAGCCTCCTGACACACTCAGTCTCCTGACACACTCAGCCTCCTGACACACTTAACACACTCAGTCTCCTGACACACTCGGCGTCCTGACACACTCGGCCTCTTGGCACACTCGATGTTCTGACACACTCAGTCTCCTGACACACTCGGCCTCCTGACACACTCAGTCTTCCCCCACCAGTTCAACAATGGCTAATCATTTCCATGCCATTGCCAGCTTTGATACGAAGTGCGAGCTTGTTAGCACCAAATTGAAATGTATAGACGGAATATTGGGTGGTGAGAGCTCGAGAAAATAGTTAACTTCAATAGCAAAATACACATAAATATTAGTAAAAATGCAGAAATAGCAGGAATATATGACGCGATAAATAGCGACGTTCAAGCGTAAAATAGAGATTAAAAGATAAAGTTAAAGATAAAGTTAAAAGATAAAGTTAAAAAGTAATAATATATAGAACATATGAACTTTATGAAGATACAGCAGCCCCGAACATATTACCTCGAACATAAATGTAGGAGAAGATATTGAAAGATATTAACTATTCTCTTTAAGCTCTCGCTATCGAAGTTAATTGAGAACTAAATTGAAATTCTCTGAAAGAATATAAATAGTCAAGCTATCCAGCCTAATTTCGGCCGGTCTCGTGTGGTATATAGTACTCATCAATATATAAAATACAATATTATATATACGGCTAGTTCTACCTGATTCTCTTAGTCGTCGTATTATTCATTTTCTCCCTGTTGAATTTTGACTTATTATTTAAGTCAAAATTCAACAGCGAGAAAATGAATAGCACGACGACTAAGAGACAATGTAGAACGAGACATACATAATATACTGCATCTTCCCGATCAATGATTATCATATATACCACACGAGACAATGTTAAAATGTATATTCTTGAAGTTCGGTAAACATACAAAGAAGAATAGAAAGTGTACTTTGAATTCGAGTATCACTATAGAAAACTCATTGATTTTCAAACAAATTTATGAGGAAGCAAAGCAACGATATAAAAATCAGGAAATTTTGACCAACTTTGTTTCTATCTAATCCCTCTGTGACTTTAATTAAACGCAGTCTATGTATCGGTTGCTGCTCATAGTGAATAAAATTAAACCTAGTAAATATGATCAAAAGCTGGTTAACTGACAAAAACTTCATGGATTTAAGAAGTTCAAAATTAATTAAAGGAAAATATCACCCAGAAACTGGGTAATTGGGATAAATTTCAATCAATTTTTATGGACGCGGACAAATGAGCGAGACGCAGTAACTTAAACAGAAGCGAGACTGAACCTAATGATAAAGAAATACTTATTGCTTCTTGACAACCTCGATATTTCTCGTATGTTTGCTGCAATTAAGTTTATACATTCTAACTAGTAACTGTCTCTCATAAAATAAATAACACATTTGACTTATTCTAATATAAGTAAGTAACTGTCGAGCCTGCAGAATTCTCGCCCAATAATTTGTAATTATTTTGAAGAAAAAATTACTCTTCTTCAATATGTCTAAAAATCGTGATGAATTTTACCAAAAATCCGGCATTAAATTGAAATTTGAAGAAGCCGTTGCATCATATACATACTGTACATAAAAACAGTCATAACTAAAACCAGTTAAGTCATTGAAACAAGTTGAATTATTGAAACAAATGTATTCTTTTTATTTAATTATGAGCGGCTAGCAAAGTTCCACCAAAAGAACATGTCTTGTTATCGCATTCATCATGAATGTGATGAATGTGTTACTGTGCCCAGGGCCTGTAACAAGGAAGTTAAATGAATTTAAAGTTAGGCTTTTAACGCGCGTATATCATGGAAGTTTGGATTCACAGTCCACGTTCTTTGAAGTCACAGTCCGTGTTCTTTGAAGTCACANGACGTCACAGTCTACGTTATTTGACGTCACAGTCTACGTTATTTGTCGCCACAGTCTACGTTATTTGACGTCACAGTCTACATTATTTGACGTCACAGTCTACATTATTTGGCGAGACAAAGGCAGCCATAAACAAATTCCATCCTAGTGTTCAAATAATAAAGTTTAAAGAAAAATATATTTAACAAATGAACGTCCGTTCGCAAAAATTTTTATAGATATTGCCACTGAAGAAAATCTGAAATTTTACCGCAGTACTCGATATATCGATAAGAACTCTTGGGAGAGTTGAGTGCACTGTGAGTGATGGCACGACATTGGAATAAGTTGCCTGAGGAAGCGAGGTCCATTTATACCATGTACACCATTTGTACCAATACCTCCATATACCATGGGTACCATTTGTACCAATACCTCCATGGCAGCTGCCAACAACTTGTTCCCTTCAATGCCAGAGAGAGCAAAGCGGACGACGACAAGTGGTACAAATGGCCTGCATCAGTACAACGACGGGTACAATTTGGCGCACATGAACAAGATCATCGAGCAGATTTATCACAATTATCGATTCCAATATCGTGATATATTTTATAACAGTTTTGACCTATATTCCTTTAAAGCGAGGCTCATAAGCTGTTTATTTAACGATGCTGTATTATTAAGTAATTCCAATGCATTGTAATCCAGCGATATTTTGTTTCCGAAAAACATGAAAAACGCAAAACAAACAATGAGAACATCAACCTTATTAATGATTAAAAAACGTGACACCACGAAATAGTATTATTCTTATAAGTTCACAGCGTAAAATTTTCTATCGTTTAAAATTCGATCGTCTTCAAACAAAATCATTTCGTTTACATTGTACGGTAAAGCGAAAGAGCGTTTGTGCAGCATTGTAGTCAACGTTTTTTCATGGGAAGCAGCAACAGCAGCAACTACAGCATCGCGTTTGCAGCAACAGCAGCAATTGCAGCATCGCGTTCGCAGCAACAGCAGCAATTGCAGCATCGCGTTCGCAGCAACAGCAGCAACTGCAGCATCGCGTTTGCAGCAACAGCAGCAGCTGCTGCATCGCGTTTGCAGCAACAGCAGCAGCTGCTGCATCACGTTTGCAGCAACAGCAGCAATTGCAGCATCACGTTAGCAGCAACAGCAGCAATTGCAGCATCACGTTTGCAGCAGCAGCAGCAGCAACTGCAGCAATTGCAGCATCGCGTTTGCAAGCATCACGTTTGCAGCAACAGCAGCAGCTGCAGCATCGCATTTGCAGCAGCAGCAGCAACTGCAGCATCCCGCTTGCAGCAGCATCAAGAGAAGCCAAGCGACTTGAAGCCAATAGAAAGAAAGTGCGGTTATCTGTACACCTTAAGGGCGACAGCTCCTCTGCTGCAAGCTGCGTCCTGTGCTCCAGAGATCTGCGCCGTGAAGAAGCTTCGTGTGTGCACTCTGGAATTCTGAAATCACTCTCACTACATTTCGTACAAAAAGTGACACACCATTCGCTTTTTCGCCAGGATAAACTGTGATTAGATGACTAGAAAAGAGTGAGAAGTAAGTAACTATTTGGACAACGTCTCACTCATTACTATGTGTCAGCATACACAACGTGAATGCCAAGTGTATGAGGGAATAACCAAATTTCCCTTATATCATTAATCTCATTAAATCGCAATTGCATCAAAAATTTGAAAACGCAGAAAACGTCAAGTAAATTTATTCTATCTTTAATGAAAACGTTTCGGAGACCAGCTCCACCATCAGTTCAAAAATTTCGGACCAATTTTTTTCTTGGCTTTTACATTCTCGGGGAACTTATTTTACGGAATACTTTACTAAATTGACTAAAATTTTTACTAAATAAATTTTACTCCTGGCAAAAACAATACTCATATAACGCGGTGTAATCAGTGGAATTGCGCAGCCGTAATATGCTCAAATAATGTGAAAAATATGATGATGACAAGAGGTATGAATTTCAGTTCAGATATTACAGTAAAAAACAATTTGTAAACCATGAGAATTCGCAAACCACGTGCGCGAGATGCGCTAAACTTTCTGTACAACAAAGAAAGATTGAAGCTTCTGTTCATTGTGACAAATATCAAATTATTAGGTGTACCTATGCGCATTTTAGATTTAAAATAGAAATTTTTTGTTAACATTTAATTTACACTTTAATTTTCATTAGATCAAACGACGCGTAAGAAGGACCAAATAAATGAACATTGCGATTAACCGTGGATGAACGAACTCAAATTCAAGCGCACTGCATCGTAGAATGCCTCAGCATTCGCGACTTGTGTTTAATTCTGCAATATTCTGTCAGTTGGCCATCTATATTCCCTCGGTTAATTCTGTAGTAATCCTCAGCCTGCCAACTGTCATCGTAGTTGGTTACACTCATGTTGTTACTCACGTTTTGACTTCCATGGCAACCTCCTCTTACCTGGAAAATAGAAATTGAAAATGAATATATACGTTTTTTTAATCTGCATCTTATAATATAGATAAATGATTTAACACACAAAATTTGACTCTCAGAAGAACACAATAAACGGAAAAAACTCTATCTAAACTGCAACTTGAAATCGTCTTACTCCATGATATAATTTAGGCATAAAAAGACTGACCATTTTCCATGAAATCTCCTCAAAAATATATTCTGGCACACTTCCAAAAGAATTTATTTCTTTGAGTGTATTGAACCACACCAAACCAAAATTTGAGTGTATTGAAGCAAGGCTCACCAGCGCTGCCATACAACGTCATCCCAGTAAGCACGAGACCGCCGGCCTGCTGCTTTGTAGTCTCGCCAGTGAGCCGTGAAACAAGCAACTCCTACGCGTCCTACAGGACTTGTATCTAATGGGCGAGCGTTGCGCACAACGCGCAGTGCTTGACTACTATCCTGACTGGGATAAAGCACGCGAAACAATGTTGACGACATAGTTGATAAAGCGTATGTATGTTATACTGTATGTGGTAGTGAACAGATCGAAGCACATATTAATGTTCTGCTTCACATCACTTTTATTTTCTTAAAGAATTAATTTCTTTAATTTATTCTAACGAATGTGCTGATTTGAATTTTGCGTTATATTAGCAGTATTGACAGGTTTTCTATTATAGTTCAATCGTTACAAAATCTGCTATCTGGTACTCCATAAAGTGTTCATTTTTAAATAACTTCGTGATCGTCAATTACATAAATTTGTTATGTTTACCAACTGTTGGACAATTGTAATCCTCATATTTTCTAATTTAATGTCAAGTGTTCACATCAAAGTAAAACCCCCAAGACGTGAAATACTCTTTTTTGAGATTCCTGACAAATTTATATGTATTGAAACAGGGGAACCATAGGCCGGAATTCCCCCCCCCCATGCCAGCGTGCACTGAAGCATGTAGATGCATATGCGGTCCACGCTGTTGCGACGTGTCTCTTCAAGCTCGAGGAGCATTAAGACCTTATATATTAAGTTGCAATAACACCTTATATATTACGTTTAAAATCATGCAAGTTGTACTTTGGCAACATTCCAGCCCAGCCGTACTGTAGGGATTTTATACTCGATAAATTTTCATGGATATCCACGGAAAACTCTCCACATTAATGGAGGTTAAATTTTACGTGCAGTCAGCAGTATGTCGAGTACTTTTTACCTTTTAACTGAGACTGGAAGATTTATTATTTGACAATATTTAATGAAAATTGGAAAATTTACTGTATTGTCGGTATGTATGTAAAATTACTCTATTGATGTATTGTTTTGATCAGTATATATGTAAAATTTTACTGCTGTTTATAAAATACAATAGTAAAAAATTTTACTACTATAGTATATAAAATTGAATAGCACTGAATTCAACCCTTGATGCTAGTGTGAATGTAAAAACACATTCATGCTAAGAAAATTTGACTAGCACCTCGGCTAGCACGATGTCTGTTTTCAATCAATTTCCTACCATGCCTCCTCTGTACACACTACGAGCAGATTAAAATGTAACTGGAAACTTTTTATTAAGTATCAATTTCAGTACATTAATTATTTGGTTGCCCGTAAAAAAGCTTGATTTACAAGTGATGTGCAAAACTAAACTGAAATTGAAAATAAGTCCCCCGAGAATGTAAAAGGCTGTGTAAAAAATCTAGCTATTGTTATAATATTCTAACGTTTGATAAAAAAAACTGTTGTGATTACTGAAGCTTATCGCTGCAATAGCAATAATCACAGTCGTTTAAGTCAACTGCTCCTAACTAGATTATAGCTTGAATTTGTAAGGTTGCGAAGTAATTAGAGGTTCAGTAATGAATTGCGATTTCATAGAGAGACCCAAAAATTTTTTTTATGAGCAATAAAACGTTAAAAAGTTTATCTTATCTTCATTGGAAACGCTTCGGAGCTCAAGCTCCATCCTCACTTAAAAAAACAAGTTCTTAAAAAATCATCAATTTTTATTGAACTGATGATTGAGGATCAACGCGTTCATGGATCAACACGGTTATATAACCTGCTGCAGTGGATGAACACGGTCATATAACCTACTGCAGTGGATCAACACGGTCATATAACCTACTGCAGTGGATCAACACGGTCATATAACTCACTTCAGTTCAATTTAATTAAAGCTACTGAAGGGCTCTTAGCTTCTGAATGGCGTAGAGCGCTCGGCGAGAGCCCAGGTTGGCCGAATGGCTTTCAGGTTTTCAAAAATTTGTCATTCGTTTTCTTAAATTTATAATATTATATTTCCGAGATAAGATAGCATTTGAAACTAAAATACAAGGAATGGATGATCTATGCTGACAATAATCAACAAATGAAAATGAGCAAATCATGATTAAAAACTTTATTTTACTTATATAATAACACGTACAAAATGACATTATACTATCGAAAAGAAGTTATCCCTGGAGGATTAATTCAATACTTACTTCCTCATTAGATAATAAAATATAATTAGAAGCATGAATATCAAGCATACAGTGCCACAGTGTAGCGCGTGCCATCGACTTGCTCAGAATTTTCTACTTATCAACAACTTCTTCGGCTAAAGATAAATATTTTGCGTTTGAAACGTTCTGAAAAAATTCCTGACTATGAGTAACTAATCGCAATATTTTCCACGAGCAAGTATATTTGCATGCATGAAAATTTTTAAAGATAACAGTGAATATTGCATAAAATTAAGTGAACAATATCAGTTTTGTGTAAACGAGAACCAAATCTAATACACTGACAATCGTGTGGCAGGACCAAGCTTTGGGGTCCTTTACTGATGTCAGCTAATCAGCTCTTGAAATCGGACTAGTCTCATTAAGTCTCACTTGAGTCAGACTCTTCTCATTAACTCTCACTCGAGCCTGACTCTCCTCATTAAGTCTCACTCGGTTCTCAGCAACGCACTTTAAAAGTCGAGCGTCTTTCTTCACTCGCTGAGCGGCCGAATCTCGATCAGCGGAGCGCGCGGTGTCGCGTAGCCTCGTTCACTGAACTTAGTTCTATCATCTGCAGTGCGTTATAATTCATAGGGATTAATGCCGTGTGCAAGGATTAATGCCGTGCGCATGGATTAATGCCGTGCGCATGGATTAATGCAGTGCGCATGGATTAATTACATGGGCATGGATTAATGCCGTGCGCATGGATTAATGTCGTGTGCATAGATTAATGACATGGGCATGGATTAATGCGTGCACATGGATTAATGACATGGGCATGGATTAATGCCGTGCGCATGGATTAATGCTGATTGAAAGTTTCATTGTTTAAATGACAAATTAGTTTATTATGCTTAAGACGTTTCTTTGACTTGAGACATGAAAAGACAAGACAAATCATCATAGGAAAGAAGCATAAGCAGTTGCTCAATATTTCTACGATAATATCACCTCTCGACGCTCACATAAGAAATAATGTCTTTAGAGTCAACTTCTGTATCCTGGAATATTCATTTCAGAAAAAATCTCACAACAACACATCAAAACGTAGATATTTAAAGTTACACAATATTCATAGATTCTAATGAACTGTTAGATAATATTTTGCGAACAAAGATTCGTATAAATTTGTTTCTGTCTGTAGTTTTTTCATATCTTCATCGCTCTTTGTCCCTCATTCTCTCTCGATCTTTTTTCATCCCTCATTTTCTCTATCCTTCTCCATATCCCTCATTATTTCTATCCCTCTCCCATTCTCTTGCCCTCTCTCATAATCTCTCTCACCCTCACTCAGTCAGACCGATATTCGCGCATCGCCCCTCATCGAAGCAAACAAAAGCGGTGTTGCCGGGCGGTCCTCGGAGGATTCTCCCTCTGTTTTCCCTCTGTTTGCTGGTATTTTCCCTGAGGCAACACCCACTCAATGACATCAAGAGAAAGGAGGGAGGTTACGAGGACGTTTACACGCTTATAAAACCGATAACAACTCATGAAAATTTATAAGAATATCAAAATTTAGCGTAAAAGTGGTAAAAAAATTAGTTGAATTATGTAAAAAGTAAATACTCATCAGTTACCAAATGAAGATATAATTGCTTAGAATGAAAGTATCTGTGAAGAGCATTGAATAATAATCCATTTAAAATTCACCGATTATTTCTACAGTGACTGATATTTTCATTAATGAATTCGGTTCGAATAAATTTGGAACTTAAAGCACGCAAGCAAAGAATCGCTCAAGTTTGGGAAGCATTGAGAAATTATTTCATTAAATTATGTGCGTATCTATGTTATCAATCGATCTACATACTGTATATCCATGATATCTTTGTTAATTAAAAATTGACACGATATTAAGTGGGTTTGAAAAGCTCTGCATGAACCAATATTACTCAACCAAAGAGATCTACCCGTCCTTCGTTATGCAATATCCTATGGGCCAATAAAACGGCTCAGTAGGAGGATCTGGAGACAGAATCTGGAGACATTGCAAGGATAACGTCGTCCCGGGGGCGCGGGCATTCAATTATCGAGGAAATATCGACTGGCAGTGACAAGTTAGTTGTTGCTGGGGAGCCGCCAACTCCAATGCTTCCAAATCAGAGAAATAGGAAATATCGGTTTAAAAATTACGTCGCTAAAACGATTGATGAAACGTGCGCTTTTGTGGCCCACTAAATGAGAGAAGTAAGAAGTATCGGCTGAGAGAGTATGTTTTTATTGTCGATAATCGATTGATAAACGAAAAACGAGATCTTCAACATTGATAAATATGATAAATTGCAATTATGAAAAAGATAGAGCAGCGAAGAGCACCCGTTTCAGGGGGTTGTGCAAAGCTAAACTTTGCATGCAAAAATTTAAATTGAATTTTTCGCGTTAGGCTTCGTTTTAAATCGAAAAAAATACTTGTATAAAAAAGTTCGAATTCAGGTCGGAATGCTTTCATAAAATAAATTCAGAAAACCATGCCACGGAATGGAAATTGTGTATTTTGAAATAGTTGCCACGAATGGAAAGCTCAAATATTTTAGGTTTTAGTCTGTATATTTGCATCGCGAACGTTAAAATAAAAACAACACCCGAACCATCGCCTCACAAAGAACCCCGTTTAAAGTAAAAAAAAATAAACAAAGAACTCGTCCCCGTAAAATCAAGTAAAGACAATGTGAAGGAAACATGTAAACTGGGACAAAATGTCTCCCCTCGTACCGAGAATCTAGCCCTAGTGAAAACCTGGTATTCTATCCGCTATCCATCCACGAATTCTTGGTCAAAATTCCAGACAAAAGAGTCAAGAGTTCGATGCAAAGCTCAATGTAGCAAGAGAACGACACTGTCCAACGATGCAATTTGATGCGAAACACGCATTGAAGAAGCGGAAACCGATGAGGCATGGAAGCGTGCATGGGACGTGAAATATCCACAGCTGAGGATATCAGGATATTGATGGCTTAGAGCAGGATGCGAGAGAGCTGCTTCACCGTAAATACTTTGGCTTAGAGCAGGATGCGAGAGATCTGCTTCACCGTAAATACTTTGGCTTAGAGCAGGATGCGTGAGAGCTGCTTCACCGTAAATACTTTGGCTTAGAGCAGGATGCGTGAGAGCTGCTTCACCGTAAACACTTTGGCTTAGAGCAGGATGCGTGAGAGCTGCTTCATCATAAATAATTAAATAAATAATAAGTGTAGCAATGAACCGAAGCAATACTGATTAAACTGAGGTTAATACTGCAAATTAACTGACGTAGAACTTATTAAAGTAGATTAACATTATTATATTATGCATGTAATAGTGAATAAACTTGGGTCAAACTGCAAACGTAATGAAGTAAAAAATACTGGATCGAAACCGAATTAAGAGGATCGTGTTTGCCTGCAACGATCGCAATCGTAAATCACCTAGCGTCACCACAAACTGACATTAATGAATGATAATATCGAAAAGTTTCATCGATTCTAAAAACTTCTGCCTTTTAAGTGTAGGTTTCAACACGATCGGAAACTATAACTTCTTGCGAGACATCGAACAAAGTTTTTAGGAGCAGAAGTGAAGGCAATTAATTTTGGCTTGTCGAGGCTATCAAATGCAGCTCAGTGTCCGTTTTTCTCTTCTGAGATCAAGACGGAAAAACTTGAAATTTGTTGGAACTCTCGGGAAGCGACTAGGGCAGGAAGAAGGACTTTGATCTATTGCAGTTGGGGTTTGATAGATGAACGCCTCTGCAGGTTGATTGCCGAGGACGGCCAATTGATTGCCTCTCACTTGGGGATTGAAGGGATTGAATTGCACGAGGGGTACGACGCTAATTTTCTTTGAGAATATGTGGTTTCACAAATATTTCAACAAATGATCTAAATTGAATGCGGGATTCATTTGAATAAAATAATTGAAGAAAGACATTTCAAGGTAATCAAAAACACAATTTTATTTAACTAAAAAAATGAACTATAAAATTACAAATTGAATTCCTATATTCACCTGATTAAAAACATATTTTTTTATGTTATTGAGCATCAAACGATGCTACTCAAACTATAGCGTGTGACTTAGAATTACTGTATGTTGTTGATATGTAAAAATTAATCAAAATCGGCAAACAAATTTCTCTATTTCATCATCGAGTATAACAAATTTTTCCGAAATTCCCTGTCTTCCGAAATCGATCCAAAATGAGGATGAGGCTCCTTAAAATATTCATTAGTATAGATGTATTCCCGGATATTTATTCCCGGAAACATTCCCAATTTTCAAGTTTCTTTTTATAATTTTAAAAGTTGCTTTGAGTTTCGTTTCGGCAACGAACACTGTACATTAATGCATGCGGGGAAACTCCTCATTAATGGTTTATCAGAACCTAAAATGTCATCATTTTGGATAAAGTGATATGATTTGGTCATAATTTGGTCAGTTGTGAATGACTCAATTTCGAAGCCATTACAATTATATTACTAGCTCATTTTAATGATAAGATTGATATTTATATTTCTACCACAAAGCCTGATATCGGAAGCTTACAATCTCCGGCTTCGTGTTGACAGCATGACTGACTCGGTCCCTATAGACTGGACGGAAATTTGAAACTATATCGTTTGATTTTTGATGATTCACATTTTACAGTTTATCGTGATCAGAAAATTGTCCAAAAATTGATATTCAAATCTCTTCAATGACCAAGTCAGTCACTATTGACGGGATAAAAAATATAAATAGATTATGTCTACTCATTTATGATAATTCGTTTTTCCCCAATTATCAACACTTTTAAAGTGTTATCGACATGACTGAGTCAGTGGCTATAGACGTCAGAACTCACCTGCCCCTGAGGACAAGTCCCGCGACGTCATTCCAATCAGGAAGGACTAACCGATTCCCAGATTCCTGGATTCCAGGACGTCGCAAACGACCGGTAATTGCCACCGAGATTGGGAATTATCTGAACGACAGACGGCAACGTGTCGACATGTCGCTAAATCAGTCCTCAGCTGCTGTCTGCTGCCTAGATAACTTGATAAAATTCTTTATCGTGAATACATAACTCGATGAAACTCATCAATGAATTCCTATATAGAATCTTTACTCGCATATTATAATAGAATGGACAACTTGATAAAACTTCTTAATATATTACAAAATAACCCTTCAATTGCATATCATAATTGAAAGTTGTATACTCATGTTCGCATGTCATAATTTAACTTGCGTAAAGTCATATATGATTTCATTGTACATCTCGAGGACAAGTGCACGAGTGTCATTTAATAAATAAGCTGCCTAATTCATGAAATATATAGCTATTTATTAAAGAATGCTTAAAATAACAAATTACTTCCATCTAGAGCTTATTAATTGTTAAAAATGGAAGAGAGGTTTCGTTTTAAAAGTTCCTCTAGCTTTTCTATTCTTCATCAACCGGTTTACTGTCGTATTATATACTTTGTTTACAAACCACTGCTACAATTCGAATATGAAAGAAAATTTTTTTAATTTGAATAGTTCTGCTTAAAACGTCACAGAAATTTCGAACCAGAAAGCTTACTCGAATTTATCGTCATTTGTGATGATGAATTTCAGTCATTTGTAGGCCTTCGATAAAACACGAATTTGAGATTTTCCTTTGAGGCCGCAAGGTCCGATTATCCGGAGAGCTTGAAGAGATTAAACGCAAGCAAAGACGAAATTCGCAGCTCAATTAAGTACACGTAGCTATAGCGGCTGATTTCTCGTCTGTGATTGGTGGGTTTAGGTTGAAAAGCTGTTAGTGATTGGTTGAAGGAGTTACGAGCTCGTAACTATTTTCGATATTACGGTCTTAGGGCATCAAACAAGGACAGATTTGGGCCATTTGTGTGACAGAACCGCAGGCGCTACTATATATATCGTAGTCAAAGCTTGACAACTGATCAACAGCATGGACATTTCTGGCTACAAAATGCTTACATTGCATTAAAAACTTTTCAATTTGGCGGAGAGAATTTTTTTCAATAGAATTTTATAGATTTTGTTTTAAGAAGATTTAAGATTAGGAATATAAAATGATCTGGTTATCAAATACATGCATTAAAAATGCGTTCTCTTATGATAAACATGCAGCATTGATGACTCATAATATATCAATACATTTGTAATTATGCGCTAGTAATTATACAGTCATTTACAGTCTGGAAATGTAAAAAACAGCGTGGGAATATGCATCTGTTTCATTCAGTAACACAGCGCCGTGCCCGATGCCCCTCCAGCCCACGTGTCCAGTAACACAGCGCCGTGCCCGATGCCCCTCCAGCCCACGTGTCCAGTAACACAGCGCCGTGCCCGATGCCCCTCCAGCCCACGTGCCCAGTAACACAGCGCCGTGCCCGATGCCCCTCCAGCCCACGTGCCCAGTAACACAGCGCCGTGCCTGATGCCCTCCAGCCCAAGTGCCCAGTAACACACAGTTGGCCGGTATTGCGAGTTCATCGTTGTGTTTTACTCTCGTAATTACGAGCTCCATTAACGTCTCATTAGTAGGCACCTCCTCCTGCGCGGCGCAGCTCATGTAAGTTCTTGGGGATTTTTTTCAGAGTTTTTTTTTACGCCATTTAAGGAAAAAATGTATGAGCATCCCAGCGGGGTAACTCATGTAAGTTCTTAGGGATTCTCTAAGTTTTTTACGTTGTTTTAGGGTAGGATGTGAGAGCATCCCAGCGGGGTAACTCATGCAAGTTCTTAAGGATCTCCAAGTTTTTTACGTTGTTTTAGGGTAGGATGTGAGAGCGTACCAGCGAGGCAGCTCATGTAAGTGTAAGTTCAGAGCAGCGCAAACGATCATTTGAAGTAAATGCCCACAGGTGTTTGCTTTTGCGAGCGAAAGTATCGGCTAAATTATATAAAAATTGATTGCATTATTGTCCAATCAGCAGTATATTGCTATCCCGTTGTTAAATCAGCTCTGTAAGCTCAGCAATGAAATGCAACTATCCGAGAATAATTTTCGATTTGGAAAATCGGTTGTCGGAATCAAGTTTGCGGAGCATTTTAGACCATTCTTAATCATCCTCTTAATGGCTTGCAGGATTTTATCTATAATAATTTGAACTTCCTACAATGTTTTACATTTTCGGCTAGAGTTAGATCAATGAGATGCAGGCTCATTGCAGAACTGTTTCCGTGTGCAGCACCCAGAGTTGAAATTGATAAATTTCAAGTATATTCAATAAACAAATGAAGGTACTAGACTTTTAGGCATTGCCTCATTTTCTTCAAACAAGAGTCCAATATCGTAATACAGTTAAAGATTACTAAATTGTATTCAAATACCTGCGACTGGAGCATTGTTCTCGCACAGGCTATGCTAATTAATTGTCTCATTAAGTGCGAAATTTAAAGAAATCCCGTATATCTTCGGAAAAATAATGTATACTGAATATTTTATACATTCGAATATTTGAATTTATATTCGAAAATTTACGTTCAATGCTAGCATCAACGACAGAGCTTTCAAAGCTTACATTCAAAAAGTTTTCCTTCATCGAATTGTGAGAAAATAACAACAGTTTATGATTAGAAACAGATAAAGCATACACAGCTAATTAAATATTTTATCTCCAAACACGAACGTTTAGATAAAAATATACGTTTAAAAATTACTTTTTAAAGACAACACTTCCAAAGAATCCAGTATCTCCAATCTTACAGATGTACAATGAATTTCTCATCTAATTTTCGAAAATTAAAAAAATTACCTTTTCAATTTTTTAAATATATATAAAATTTTTTTAATATATAAATTTTTTTCAAAATTATTTATTCTGTTAATTGATTCGTGCATTGCCTCTGATTTCACACCAGTGTGCAAAATTTCAGATCAATTAGACAGGTAAAAGTGTGTCAAATATCAGTTATAAGATTTGTAGCTGACGAAATTATTTTTTCAATTTTTTTAATATTGAAAATTTTTTTTTTAATTTCTAAAATCATTTATTTTGACATTTGATTCATGCATTGTCTCCAACTTTACACAAGTTGACAAAATTTCAGATCGATAGGATAAGTAGAAGTGTATTAAATTTTGATTACAAGATTTGTAGCAGACAGACAGACAGACAGACAGACAAGAAGTGAAGTTAAAGAGAAGTGTTGTAAAATGTTAAATTCCAAATAAAACAACGAACAAATCTCAGCACAATGTCAGAGAAGGAGCAAAAACGGAACCCCACATAACGGTTATTGTAGCTGTATTTTATTATCTTCATTTTATTTCATTCCATTAATATCATTCATCTGTATTGAATCAAAAAATGCAGAGGTAACATCGCTGGAAGGAACTAACCTCGACCTCAGTGAGCGGAAGGCATCGAAAAACAGCGAGGAACAACTCAGGATGGTTTCTATTTTTGTATTACATTGTATTTTCGTTACTATTAAATTTATTAAATTCCATTAATAATGCAATTTCGTTTAAATTCCAAATCACTGAAAGGAACTAACCTCGACCTCAATCAGACGAAGGCAGCGCAAACGTGCTGGGCGGCCGCTGGTTCCGGGATTGACAAAACAATGCTTGGCTCCTGACTGCTGCAGCGTAAATAACCTGCCCTGGCATTGTGCTCGGGTGAAATGCAACGACTTAGCTGACCTGATCACACGCGACTGTCTTGACACAAGTGCCATCTCATGGTCAGATTATAAAGCGTACGTCTGAAGCCTGATTTAAATCAAGCTTAAAGTCTCACTTGCACACAACCCAGGACCTCCAAGTCTAATCTACATATAATTTAAAGCTTTAACAAATCACTTAGATACAGCCAAGGATTTGAAGGAAATGTATATTCAAATATACTGTAATTTACTCAAACAAAATATTGCATTAAATTAGACACGACATGGTGATTTCTACTCGAGTTGCAATTTATCCATAGATAAATAAGTGGAAAATCTAATTAACAAACTTCATGATTTCTTATTTAAATTCGATCACAATTCCTACATTTTATATGGGATCTAATTATCTTCCCGGCGTCTTTATATTATCAGTTATGGCACTGACAAAACATTTAGTAACAATGAAACAAAATATATTTAAAGTAACATGGCTAATAAAGTAAAAATTCTTTCACACTTTAACTTCAACACACGAATAAAAAATCCAAGAGAAGCGAAACGCACGGTAGCAAATTGCACGCAAGTCTTGCAGATTTTAGAAGTTCAGGCCACGCCTGCCGCTGTACGTTATGGGCCGTCGGTCTGACGTGTGTTCGTTGCGGTATGTAGGGGTAGAGGATGAGCACTAAGTAGGAAGGATATCGTGTGTAGATTTATGGATCCTCAGCATCTACCCCGAATTTTATGGTCCCGAGGCTCACTAGGAATGAGTTTTCATTGATCCTTTGGTATCCACGGTACGCAAGTTTACGACTCAGCCTGCAGAAGCGGGCATAGATGCCCTCAATTCACGGAATTTGGTCCATTGAAGCACAATTTTAATACGGCATGGAGGGAGCTTAATCTCGATTACATGTTTCCTCAGTCAATATCAACACGTCGCTTCATGGGCGTACTTCAACACAGTTTACGATCTGCGTGGCAATTTATGGCGTAGCCTTGCCGACAGCCTTCTCGGGGGCTGAAGGAAGCCTAGAAAATACAGCTACGCTTTTCAAGGAGGTGTAATGAAAGCATGAAGTGACGAAGCGTAGTTTAAACATTTAGTTTTATTTGACTATCCGGCACTAGGAAACGTTACTTTTTGATCTGAAGAAATCAAGTTCAAAATCATTCAGTTTAGGCAGAGGGGAAAATATCGTCGAAAGCCAATAACCTTGCGCTTACTTGAACCACACTTATCGCAATCAACTTGCCAGGGGTCGTACTACATATTAATAATTTGCGTTTAAAAATTACTTTTTAGAGACAACACTTCTAAAGAGGCCAGTGTCTCCGATGTTACTAATGTACAATAAATAATTTTTTTAATATTAAAAATTATTTTGAAAAATCTTTTTTAATTAAAAAAAAATCTAAATTATTTATTCTGTCAATTGATTATCACAAACGAGGAATCGGCCGCTAAGTGTACATGGGCCGCTACATGTACTTAGACTGCTACGTATACTTGGGCGAATTTTAATATTACTGCCCCTGATAACTGTGATCATTATGACGCTCAGGTAACGCGGCCTGGGCTGTCGACACACAAGTTGAGCGACGTTGTCGCCAGTTGTCGGGGACGCATCTCGCGATGTCAACAACCAGCGACACAGCGCTAATCTTTGACAAGCGCCAGCCTGCACGATCGCACCACCAAGACCTCAGGACCGAAGTGACGTTCTGAAACTTGGTGGGGAGATGTGAGGGTGAGGGGACTGGTGGGGAGATGTGAGGGTGAGGGGACTGGTGGGGAGATGTGAGGGTGAGGGGACTGGTGGGAGATGTGAGGGTGAGGGGACTGGTGGGGAGATGTGAGGGTGAGGGGACTGGTGGGGAGATTTGTGGGCGAGGAGGCTGGCGGGAAGAAGCTGATGTGTGGTAGGAAGTTGCAAAGGAGATGTGTAAATTGCATATGCATTGACAGCATATGCGAAGTACATGACTATGATAACAAATACATCGATAGACTAGTTGGTAAAATTCAACGTAAGCCTGAAATTCAAATAGTTATTGAGAGTTAATTGGATACAAGAGTTGCATGGTGGGAGCAAAGGTTTGATGGAGAGTGGGCCAACGGGACACGGGAACTGATAACTGTGTACAACTTTATTTCCATCGGCAAGTACACGTACATCTGAATAGCACTTAGGCACGTTCACGTGCATTAGTATGACTACAGTAGGCACTATAGTTCATGCACGCCACAACCACCAAAGGTACCAAGTTGTTCCAAAAAAACAAGGATGAAGTCATAGAGAATATTAGACGGCATCGCGTTCTTTCTAGCGCAGCAGGATTGCGAAGTGGCGTAAGACGCTCTGGATCTGGGACAAAGACACGCATTCACGACAACGGAATGAAGTCTTTGTAGTCTTTGTATGGATCATACCAAGGAGCTTTGCCTATAATAGTCGCGGGTATGATTCAGGGCCTGTAAAATTCAGGGGAACTGTCTCTGAATAAATTAAGTTCTGGATTGCTCCTTTTAAACATCTCATGATAACGTATTAAAGAAATGTAGTAAACGTTTATACTGTGCATCAACTAATTTATACACTAGATTCGGGTAACAACACAGAACGGAAAGTTGTTTGAAAGTTAAATTGATATTTTTTAATCAGTGTATAAAATTCACATTGTGAATCAATTATCATTTATGTTTAGTGAGTTCAATGAACGAAACTTTCAAGAAATACTATATTCCAACTTTGGCCAACATTAAACATGTAAATAATCGAGGATCATATATGTTTTCTTTGTATAAACATTTATATCCACAATTCTTGTCTAGTGCGCTCCGATAATTTTCTCAGATGGCATGTTCCATTTTACATTCTCCGGGTTCTCTCGTTGTACTCGAAGAAAGAAGACGTTTTTCCTATCCCAAGAAAGGGTGCTTGTGGTGTTTTTTTAAGACCTAAAGCAGCGAAGTCGATAGCCATACCGACGGCAGGCGACAATAAGCACCGACATATCAGGCTAGTGGCGGGCAGAGCAGTCGTGTTGCAAGATAAAGATGTAGCCTCAAGCAGCGGCTGTAGATTAACAGTTCTGCTAATGATAACACTGCTGGTTGTTCACAGTCTATATCCGCAATCCTAAAGTATAGAGTGAAACATAACAGCATCTTTCCCTGAGTCAGGAATAAAGTTTTTAATTTGTTGGGCCAAAGAGGGATTTTTTTACCATTTTTACCAGGGAACCGGATTTTTTTACCATTTTGCAGAGAACGTGAAATGCTCACAGTTCTGATTGTAAGAATTTTCGTAACTCAAAACTGAAATTTTTTCAGCTACTTGCCAAGTTATCTGGGCAGTCTTTATGATTATTCCTTTCCATTTACACTTCACACTCGGCAGATCCAACATTATCGGCTGTTTGATGTGTGTAATATATTGAATGGGGAAGATTTATTCATGACCCGCGCGTATGAACACAAGGTAAAGAAATGAATTAATTTAACCAAAGTACTATCATGAACCGTGTTCGCGAAAAATTGAATTAGCTTTCAAAAACTTATTCCACGTATTACTCATCAAAGTGATAAAATGTAAATTTATTCAATCATTAGAATGATCAGTCGTATTGCCAGGTACGAAAATGATTCTATAGTAAATTATTTCGTTACTTTTCAATGCACAAATACTATTACTCAAAGCATTCACGACATTATAACATGTGCACTAAGTTCTGATAGCGATAAAAACAGCACCGTTATTTATAGACATTGTGACAAATGTTCAATAACAGCAATAAATTGAGTCTAGAAAAATCCAATTAAAAGTTACGTGTTTACCAGAGCCTGAACTTCTGGTCCGCAAGCGTCCGCTGCAAAGCCGGACTTAGCAGCGCTGCAAACTCGGTATGCAGAAATTGGCATGAAAACGAGCGCAAGCTGGAAAGTGATATCCTGCAGCTAAAAACTGGCAATGAAATGCGATATTCTAAATTAAAAAAAATTAGCACGAAAAATGATATCCTATAGCAAAAAAAAACTGGGCACGAAAAGTGTCATCACAATGTGAAAAACTACAAAATGTGATATCCTAAGGCGAAAAATTGGGCACGAAAAGTTAAATGCTACAGCGAAAAATTGGACAGGAAACGCGGCTGGATCGCCTATACGGTTGAATACCTACAAAATTTTCCGTATGACATCAAAATATGAACTGCAAAACTGATTTGAAAAGTAGAATATTGCAGGATACAAAATTAGACGTTTCACGTTAGCAAAAGCAAGTAAAATATGGCATGAGAAAGAAATTAAAATAAATACATTTTCACTTTTTATTGTTCTGAAGAACACAAACAAATATCTAGTCTGAATTTATTTTAGGAAATGAGCAAAGGCCTAAAATGAAATGACTAATAAAAATAAATAGAAAAAAGTCGCGAACAAAAACATCACAATTATTTTTTTCAATGATGTTAGTAGAGTAAATGTTTCACGCTAAAAATTGCTTAAATTATTTTAATAAGTAGGAGAAAGTGTTTATTGGAGTTATTTCAATTATTAGCTGGCAAGTTACAAGAATTTTTTTTAACAAACAGCAGAATCCAGGTCGAAAACTGGAAATGACACATACGACCATTTATTTTTATACATCGAAGGAAAACAATAAAATATTGTTTTAATGCTCAAAAGCTAATCAACATTAATACTGCTAATTTTGATAAGATTTAAAAATAACATTTGGCGAAAATTAAATAGATAAGAATATGTTGAATGCAAATTTTTTATTACTTGAGAAAATTCTACGTCGATCAGAAGTAGCGAGCAAATTTGAGCTTGTTAATGCCGTGGCCCAACAACAGAGGGACATGGGGAAGAAACGACGGAAAATATGAAGGGAAATAACAAGGAGAAAAATGAAGGGACGTAACGAGGGGAAATATGAAGACCCAAAGGGAAATAGCTACACGAGAGGTCAGCGGGGTCACAGGAAGAGGGGAAGCGAGGGAACATAACTTAGGCTCGCGTTGTCTGCGAGGCAAAATTCTACCGGAATTGAAATAGTTAATTAAATTTTAAACTCGCAGGTAATTGCCATCTAGTTTTTGAGACATGTGCCCAACATGTGAGAATTTTTAGTATTCTTTGATATCCTTCCTCGTTCACAAGCCGAAAATATTCGATAACGGCACAGAAATTCCGACGCGGAGTGAACGCAGCCTTCCTGGGCAATGGGAAAAGTTTTGACGTACGGAGACGACGTCTGGCGACACGCAGAGAAAATAACGAGTCAAATTTAAGATGCTTATTTCATTTCTATGACAAATTAAAAAGTATATGACAAATAATTAAAAAATACTGGCAAATTTTAAAGAAGTATATGATATAAAATATGCATTAAAATTATGTGCCAAGTTAATTTTGACGGAAATCTTAACATGAAAGATAATAGGATGAGCTTGTACGTTGGTTGTTATTGTTCAACTTGCGCAGTTATTCGTAATTGGCAGCCATGCCAGCAGACATGAACTCACGCTACGTAGCAAGGTTATTAAACCTTGTATCGAGTGTACCAGGTTACGATCTTCATCAAAAATATTCAAGGTTTACCAGTCATGAATGTCTTAAAATGCACTAATTTGTATTGTATAAAATAAGCATTACATTGATCTCCAGAAATTCATCACTGCTCATCGTGAAATGAAACGAGGCTTTATCGAAATAATGAAGCACTTTTTTGTCCTTGTGCGAGTCATCTTGACCCAGTTTGGCCCAGCAAAAGGCATATCAGTTTTACGACCGCTCTCTGCTCAGGACTGTGGGTAAGAACGCGTGTCACTATTTGGGCAATATTACCCGTTCATTTTTCTGAGCGAAGCAAGTTTGTAGGCCGCACGAGTGGTGACAGGCCTATAGAATGTTTCCATCTTCATCTATCAGAGATGCCGCATGGGCATACAGGGGCTGGAGGTAGAACGGCGTCAGGCTACGTACTGCATATAAATTTCTCTGCAGCGAGGCATCGAGCAAATAAATTTCGCTGCAGCGAGGCATCGAGCAAATAAATTTCTCTGCAGCGAGGCATCAAGCAAATAAATTTCGCTGCAGCGAGGNTAAATTTCTCTGCAGCGAGGCATTGAGCAAATCAATTTCTCTGCAGCGAGGCATCGAACAAATAAATTTCTCTGCAGCGAGGCATCGAGCAAATACACATAAATTTTTATTCAAGTAGTCGAGCGCAATTCTTCAGATTCCTGGTGGTTCTTTGCATGGAAGACAAAAAGTTCCAATGTTGCTGTATTGAATGATTTATTAGCATCTGAATGAATCATTTCTATTCATGAATAAATCAATCAAGTAAGCAAATTCGTTCTGTGGATGAGCCTATACGGGAAAAAACGAAAGTGATGGCAGTTATAAATGCGGAAAGATATCAGTGGACATCATTAACAATTGCCAACGATATCCTCTGCACGTAAAGAATATTATGCACATCATACAACATCGAATATCAAAAGAATATTCTAATATCATTTTATTGATGATAAGGTATAATTTTTTGATGATGTTCATGTTAGCGCGCTATACACACACAGTTACAGCAGCATCGAAATGTTTATGATTGGTCTTGTTGCGTAACTAAATGAATGAGTTTTTGAGTAAGGATAGTTACTAAAGTTCGGTGATACGGATGATGAAACGAGCGATGATACGAGAGATGGTCCGTAATATGAAACGGATGATGAAACGGGCGATGATACGAGAGATGATACGGCCCATTATACGGATGATGAAACGAGCGATGATACGGGAGATTGTCCGTCACATGATACGGATGATTAAACGGGCGATGATACGAGAGATGATACGGCCCATTATCCGGATGATGAAACGAGCGATGATACGAGAGATGGTCCGTCACATGATACGGACGATGAAACGAGCGATGATACGGGAGATGATACGGCCCACGAGACGGCCGATGATCCAGACCACAGCAGAGCACAGTAATGATTAAGGCGATGATTGCGCTCATTATGATCCACGATACCGAGGCGACGATGTCGCTGATCACGGATAACTTGTTGCGGGGTATAAAAAACTGAAGTTGTCATTCTTCATGATGTTGAGACAATCTACAGGCATTGGCTGAGAGAAAACATGCAAAAAAAAAGTTTCTGTGTGTAGAAAGAATCTTGAATGAACGCAAACACTTATTGGGTTCTCATATTTTTTTGCTAGTCGTTATGGATTGAAAAAATAACTTAAATTTCAAATAAATTTTATTAAAATTTAAGCCATTCGGTCATATCATTTACGTTTGACCAGCTATGGATGAACCTGAGGACGAACAAGCTCTGAGGAGCAGCCAGCTCTGGTAAACAGGTTGTAGCATATCTGATGGACTAACGGCAATAACCTCAGTCTGCATCATAAAATATCAGACCAGAAATTAACACAGGAAACAATCACCGATATAGGATGAGCTTTGCATTTTGTGGGCGCCTTACACGTCGTGGCAAAACGCGCTTATTATGATTTACTGTCATCCTACTAGGCATCTAACTTTGAAATAACTTTGATTAAACGTCGTTTTAACGAAATTGACTCAAGATCAGCGTTTTCTCAACGTCATTTGCTTGGCGGGATATTATATGCATATTTATGCTATTTATGATACTGGATTTTTTATTGCTGGTTCCTTGGAAACAACTTTTCACAAGCTTGATTCTGCTGTTGAAAAGCACAAGATATAACTAATCATAATATAGAATAGATCGAAGTGTCGGCGTTGAAGAAATAGGCCCATGGCCTGTTGCCGAGAAATAGGCCCATGGCCTGTTGAAATAGGCCCAATATAAAAACGTCTAAGTGTCAGTAATTTCCCGAGCACCTTTAAAGTCCAATACAAACCATTTTAATTGCGAGTCTCAAAGAGCTTAATATATTAAGCAGCACCGAGTTTTGATCAGTTAGAAATAATTGCTCGTGCAATTAAAGCATTGAACCTAAGAAACAGAGTCGTTTGATTCTGGATAAAGGGTGAAAATTTCAGACTTTTGTCTTTTACAAATTTTGTCTCCGGCTCAAACTATCACCACTATTCAAATCAATATTTTGGATGGACTTCAGTTTAAGTTTAGTTTAGTTTTTTAAGTTTAGTTGATTTTATATTTATTTAATTACATTAAGAGGTTCAAGTTTCATAAGTGAATAAAATGCGAGTCTAATTAATATCATGCATCAGGTTTGAGCATTACAAGTCAGTGAAAGTCTAAGCATGGAATGGCACTGAACGCAATTAGCTGTAGAGCAATTCTGTAACATGCGCTAAGCTCTGCACCAGCTAGCATGGGTGAACGATTCTGTCCAGGATAAAGGCAAACAGATGGTCCAAGAGATGGATGGACGGACGTACGGACAGACTATCCGTCATACATGATGGACTCGGAGAAATGAGCAAGACTTTGTCCGAATCGCGATGCACTTTTGCTTTTGCGTGCGTCATCCAGGCCTAAATTAGCCTAGCAAAAGATGTATTATAGTGTTGTGGGTAAAAAAGTGTACCAGTATTTGGACAATACGATCCGTTCACTTTTCTGAGTGTCCTTAATAGCTCTGCAGGAGCAATTGCCATTACAATCAACAAAGCCCGCCCACTTCTTGAATTGGTATGAATAAATTATGTGCTTACTTGTATATATTCTTGAACAAAAAATTCCAAATGGGCAGCCATAAAAATTTCCTCGTAAACTCGCAAGTTGGCATTCCTAGGTAACTATAAATAAAAACCGTAAAGTTCTTTGCAAAATAAACTTAATGTTGTATTCTCATCTGTGGTAATCAAATTACATTTCACAAAAAGTTAACGAAAACTAACATGCTACAATAAATCGTATACTCACTAAGAGTGAACGAAAACAAATAAATTATAATGAAACTTGACCTCACGAGGAGTGAACAAAAACTAATAAGTTATAATTTAGCTTAAACCCGAACAAAAATAGTGAACGAAAATTGGCATATAATGCCAACAACTCATATTAATATAATCCGTATTGTTAAGGCAACAAACTGCACGAATTCCTCCAACTACCACCAGCCGATTTGAGTTACTGCGATGCGACAGCTTCTTATTTGACAGCGACTCGAGTACCGAGTTCGCTGTTTAAATATTTTCCTTCGATTTGCCAGAAAAAAGTTCTTCTCACGAGGCCGTGGGACTGCGGGACAAAGTGGTATCGATCTGAGGACAGATGGACGCTCTGCCGTCATGCCATCGCAGGCCGATGGCAGCGATGTATGCGCTGCCGTCATGCCATTGGAGGCCGATGGTGGCGATGGACACGATGCCATCATGCCATATGAGGTCGATAGTGTGTAATTGGCTCGGCTCCTAAATTACTATGTCTACGAGCCGAGAATTTTCGAAATGTGATGCAATCAATAATTGTCTTAAATGCCGTTTATAACGGGAAATAAATCATTTGGAAAAAATTAATGAAGGGATACTGATTAAAAAAAGTAGTTTTCTTTGAAAATAGATCAACTTAAATAGTGCATAGACGTCGGATAAATGCTTTAGAAATTTATAAAGGTTGTACGCACAATTACATGTTGAAAATATTAAATAAAACAGGTTGAAAATCATGTAATTATGAGTAGACACGAAACGCGATTTAATGTCATCATCATATCTCTGGCAAACTTCAAGTCAATGCGGTTACCTTAAAAAGCGGTTCGATCTATGGAGCTCTAAAGAATTTATGAACTGGAAGTCTTCTGAATGTGTGATGCCCTTGTATTTAGAGCGGCCAAAACACGACCTCTCGAAACCTGATCGCTGTGAGCCTGCCTTACAAAAGGAGAGATCCAAAGGGATTAGATCGATCAGCCCACCCAAAGGAGAGATTCAGAGGGACCAGTTGGAAGTTCGCCCACCCAAAGGAGAGATCCAGAGGGACCAGTTGGAAGTTCGCCCACCCAAAGGAGAGATCCAAAGGGACCAGTTGGAAGTTTCGCCCACCCAATGGAGAGATTCAGAGGGACCAGTTGGAAGTTTCGCCCACCCAAAGGAGAGATCCAAAGGGACCAGTTAGAAGTTTAGCCCACCCAATAATATGATCGATCAACACCCACGTTTGAAGTGCGAGCAAAGCTGCAGCGATAGCCGTCATGGCGGCTATCGCTGCGTCGGTCGAAGTCAGGGATCAAAATTCAACGTTATCAATTTCCAAAGGGCGAAAAAACTATAGTATCAAAAATTAATATAATAAAATTTACAATAATTGCGAGCTAAGATATTTTTCCACATCATATCAAGAAATATTAAGAAGGGGAGCTAATATTAAAGAGCGTGCGGTTGCCGTAGTCAAAACTAACGAACCTCGATAATTGGCCAACAAATCAGAGTCCTCAAGCTACAGGAGTTGACATCCGCGAGGTTTGAAAGGCGGGAAAAAGCGAGGAAAAGGAATAATTAGGTGAAGAAATAACGGTAGGAAGAGATGGATGGAATGCCAGCTGGAAGAAGTGACGTGAATGCCAGTTGAAGGGGTGGAGGGAATGCCAGCTGGAAGTGGTGGAGGGAATGCCAGCTGAAAGAAGTGACGTGAATGCCAGTTGAAGGGGTGGAGGGAATGCCAGCTGAAAGAAGTGACGTGAATGCCAGTTGAAGGGGTGGAGGGAATGCCAGCTGGAAGTGGTGGAGGGAATGCCAGCTGGAAGAAGTGACGTGAATGCCAGTTGAAGAGGTGGAGGGAATGCCAGTTGAAGACGTGGAGGGAATGCCAGTTGGAAGGGGTGGAGGGTTGCGTGAGAGGGAGGAGGATAGGAGGGAAGGAGAAGGGTAGCGGGGCAGATGTTCCTTTCACAGCGGGAGTGGGACGGTAGCACGAGCTTTACTCTGTCACCGCACCCCCCCCCCTTTTCATCTCCCCCCCTCCAATGGTCACCGCCTCCTTCCTCTCCCCCCTTTCCTTGTATTCCATCATGTCTGTAATCCAAGCCCGCACCAACGAATGAAAGACTAAAGAAAATATATTGGGCTCAAAATTGAATCAAAAACAGTCCGAATAAGAATAATAAGATGATTTGAACGTTTGAGATGATGAATTGATGATAAATGGATGCTAGAGAGTATATGCGAAAAACACTATTAAATTAGCTGTGGAAAATATTATATACCTAGTATATTGCATTACTGAACATATAGCTTGTAATTATATTATAATATGGAAGCCCGTGTTAAAAAAACATAAAAACTCTTGAGAGACTCAATGCCTATAAATCGAAAGTCATACCTAATATGACTAATTTTCAGTCAAATGAACTTGGTCACGAAATTGAGGACAAAACAGAAAATATACGGCCGTGAGACTACGAAGTTCAAAATTTCGGCAGCGGTTGGCTGAACCTCGGAAATATCTTATAGTTTCTCACCTTGTAAGTTTTAGCGAGATGTTCGAGAGGCTGAAGATCATGCTGAACGTGTATTTCCTTAACACATTTGTCACACGCGACACTTCTACACATCGTACAATACACATTACTCTTCTCACTGTGTGGAGAACACAAAGTAGTTTGTATGGCGCCAACAGACACAGTCGCGCACACCGGCACCAGCGAGTGTGTGGACAGCGGGCCCCTCATAGGGTGACAAGAAGCGAGACAAGTTGTGCAGTATAGTATCCTACACTGCACACATTGTGTCGTCGCATCCTTGGGAGATCCTTCACAAAGTTGGCACGACGCCGGCCCTCCGTTGCTGCTCAGCAATCCGCTCCTGTATCGCGTCACAATCCTGGCCATTGCCGGGTACGGAGCCAGGCCACACAGTCCGTCTGGTCCTAACATGAGTAGTTTGTGACACGCAGGACACTGCACGGATCCTGCGTGCAGGGCTCCGTGGTTCAGGAGATGCGTGGTCCATGGGGCGCCTCCTTCGATGAACGGCGTCGACGACGAGGTCGGTAGGATATGAGGAGGAGGGGAAGATATAGACGGCACGAGTGACCGTATGGATGACGGGTTAGACGGGGCGACGATGACGCCGCTGTCTGTCTCGCTGTAGACGGAGGCCTTATCACTGTCGTCACCGTCTGTCTTGGGCTGAGGAGGCGGGGGGGACTTGGCGCAAGAGGCACACACGGCACGACTGCAGCACGGCAGAAGCAGCGGTTCTGTCAGCAGCTGACAGCACAGCGCGCACGACAACTCGACCTCCATCGCGCACCGCGGCGCACGAGCGACTGGAGGCTTCATAGACCGACGACCTCCGCGCGCACCCTCGGTCGTCAGACCTAACAGCCCCCACCGCGTTCTTACAGTCGCAACGAACTCACTGATTGTCCTGGAACCCAATTCAATATATAAATACAATATAAAAATATTGTATTATATATTATAAATTATATAATATAAGAATATAAATACAATATATAAAATATCAATATATATATTAAAAATTTTATATGTCTATTTATATTAATATAAATATAAAATATCAATATATACAAATATAAACTCAATTAAATACGTAAAATAAAAACCTAATTCAAAACATAAAATTTAAGAGAATTTAACGAAACTATCGTTAAACTCGCAATACGCGTACAAACAAAATTAATGGAGGAAACTCTCCGAGACAACAAAAAGATCTAAAATTAAATTTAGTTACCTGATAACGATAGAAAAGATCGTTACTTATACTACTATTACTATTAATACTATTATCCACACTAGGCCATAAAACTATTATTATAATACTATTATCCACATACTATTATCCATAAAACTATTATTATTATAATACTATTACCCACATTACCGTAAAAATATTTAGAAAACAATAGAAATATCTTAAATTAGGATTGAAGGCAGTGTTATTGTGTGGCCGCCAGAGGGAGATGAACTATTTCGGCTGGCGGTGGCGGGGTCCATAAATTAATGAAGCCTCCTTGTGATGGCGAACTGGGGAGACTTTTGTCCCCAGCCGCCCGCACGCTCCAAGCACAGATTCACTTGTGCATATAAATACAAGTGCAATGAATATTACGTGTAATTTGATGTGTAGAATCTATAATAATGTAGAAAATATTTGATTTAGAAAATATTACATGTAGAATGAATATTACGTGCACTCAGATTCGTTAGGGCGGAGTTATGATTATATAAGAAGATATTTTGTGCACTAAAATTTATTTGGAAAAAGTTATTCTAGTTAAAATATAGTTTGTGCACTGACATTAGACAAAGTCATGATTATGGGAATAGAGTTAATTATTATTTGTACGTTATACTCGTAAACTTGTACTGAGTCGTATAAAACGAACTTTCAAAAGAAGAATTTATAAAATTCGCCTATTAGAGCTCTACTTTCCACTTTATTTTTTCCAATTTATCGAACCTACTCAGAAATTCTTAGTGAAAAGCATGGTGTATCTGACCACCTATAATAATGTGAAAACGAATGAAAATTCATAACATTTAATGTTATAAATTCAGTGAATTGTGAGACCCCGACTCTCTCTCTGACTTACAATAAGAAAAAATTTACAACGCACGCGGCGCAGGCTGCACAGAGTTTAGGTAGCAGTCATTTGCCGGATTGTAAAGCCTTGTTCATTTGATTTCTTATGGTTTAACGTGAGTCTCGCAGACGTCGCCCGCCAATCGTTCATCACGGACGTTTGCTTGGAGTTGAACTGAAGGCAAACAAACAGGGACGGCGACCTGGCGACTTTATTGATGGTGAGCTGGCGACTTTATTGAGCAGACGCTTGACGGTTCACCAATACCAGATATTACGCTTCAGGGCACAGCCGAGATAACGGGTGACATTGAGCATGAGTTAGTTTAGAATTCGTAACTCCGTTAGCCAATTACTGACGGCTTTTCAAGCTAAATCCACCAATCAAAGACGAGAAACCGGCCGCTACGTGTACTTAGGCCACAACGTGTCCATAAGCGAGTTACGAAGGTACGGCCCAGAGATATTGGTAAGGAATGGTAAGTTCAATAGCGGCTGCATGTCAAGCAAATTTAAACTTCAATCCAGAAATAAAAAGATATACAGTAAACACAATGCCAATAAAGTTTACCATATTTTGATTTTCAAGGAAAACATTGTCAACTTTGAAATTTCTATTAAATTAATATTAAATTGAAATTTTTAAAATGTTGCCTTAAATTTGCGATTTAAGGCAACATTGAAAATGTCTCAAAAAGATGTCCTGGTATAAAAATTATATATAGATAGAATAGAATTGTTTAATTCATGTGATAGTCTGGAAAAACGGTTTGCACAAGGCAAAATAAATGCGTCAACACATAGTAAATGAGGAAAACTTTTCATTACCAGAAAGCTATTTCCATTGGAAGGCAAAAGTTGGCATGCAACCATGCTATCGAATTAAACTCATAAAAATTAAAGGGAAATTAGGCGCGGAATAGCGAAATGAGAGAAGAATGAAAAGTATAGCAAGTATAATGAGCGAAGTATAGCAATTCGTTAACGAAGTATAGCAAGTAATATGAATATGAATTTCTTTCATCTATAATGTTGAATACAATAGGAAAAACTAATAAGGAAATTATTAATACAACAAATTCCCTTGTCAATCAATTTTGCTTAAATGAACAAGTTATATAAATAGATAATCTACCATCGTAACGAAGAAGTAATAATGAATGGAACCCGAAAGCCTGGGACTCAGAAGTTAGCTTATACGAGATTCAAAGCCTCCACTTCATTGGCTAAGATGGAGGCAGCGCCAGCAATGGATAAGACGAAGCGAGTAGCTTTTTAATTATATTTAAATTTTGTATATTGTTGAAATGTAAAATAAGAATCAATAAGATGAGAAGCTGAAAAAATTGTTAATCAATCAACTTAACTGAGAAATATACTTGATTTTGAAAATCTCATAATTTCGACATGGATTTGAAAAATGTTTCCGCTGACCAGATATATATTAAAGGAAAATTGTAATTTAAAAGGTTTTGAAATAATCCACTTATTGTTATATAAGCTTTGGAGATCAATAAATTATTCCGTAATGTTTTTCTGTAATATGCGTAATGTTTTTGCGTATGATAGCTCCAGTCATAATTTTTATGGACGTGTAAAATAACTAATGGGAAAATTCCACATTCATGAAAAAGATTGTGCTGTATTTTAGAATTATCAAGAAAATATTTATAGACAGAACCATTTTTTCACGAGTTTGCTCTCGAAATTCGTGAACGCAATGAGTACAATTTAAATAAAACTCTACGTTGTGTTGTCGTATATTTTCAGGTTTAATAAACTTTCAGTCCCTGCTATATTTAATTATTAGCGAAATAAAAGTGATCAGAGCAAAAGTAAAGTAAGAATCAAATGAATTAAGCATTACCAAGGAATGAAGATTTAAATAGACACCTACGTTGCAGTGCCACATAGTAAACAAAAAACATTTCACACAATGCGAGTCAAATTCATATTTTCGAAGCAATATTCTATGCATAATATAATAAGTAATGTTTTTGACAAGTAAATTTTAATTTTAATAGAAAGATAATGCAAAGAAGAAAACAAATTAATTCTACAGGTTTTCGCAGTTCTAGACGAATTTATTCACCTCGATCTACAAGCTAGACAAAAAATGTTGAATGGAGTCCCTTCTTGCTGTAAATATTCCAGCAATTATTTTAGTGAGAATTCAACTACCATTTTCAACACTAGTATATGAAGCACCAATTCAAATTCGTTGTAGACATGAATCCAATGAAGCTTTTGATTCTATAACCTTCAGCATCGTTGAAAACATCAGTGGTAAACTCGTGGAAAAAAATCCTGACAAAAACTGGTTTACTTGAAAAATTCTTGCCTGGTTCTAATAGAGCTGAACAGAACTTAACCAGCACTCACTTATTGCCAACAGAACATCAAGTTTACAAGCCAAAGCTTCCGGTTGTTTACTAAGACCATCGTTGCAGGTGAACAACATCGTCTTGTGCACGTGTTTACTGCGACGTGTTTACCGCAGTCATCACTAAATATTCTTCTGTTTTGCCAGAATCATGCGGTTTTCATATCAGGCCAAACCAGAGCCAATTGCTGGGTAAATATACCAATAAATATACAAACGAAAAATTATATTGTTATTTTATTCATAAATGATATTTAATAACCTTGTCGCATTGCATAGGCACAATTGTAGCTAAACTCGGTATGATTATAAGGGTGTAAAATTATTCAATCTGATAAAAGTCAAATACTATTCTACTACAGCAATATTTTTTCAACATAAATTTCCAGCTAAAAAATTCTCTTTTTTTGCGTTGATGTTAAACATAACATTGCTCTTCGTTTTATATCGGCATTCTGCCTGGCGCGGAACACCGTTCTGTTGTGATATCTTTATCCGTACTCGAGTTCAGTGTTGTGGAGCGCTCGCTGGAGCGAAAGATGCGCATACACTCACATTCAGATTTGTTTATTTAAAACTCGTAGCTTGGATCCTCAAAAGTTCGGAATAAATCGCTACTTAAAAGCCAGTCGCTGTGGAATTTCAAACCCAAGAAACCCAAATTCGAATGCGAAAAAATTGCAATGGCATTTTTTATATGTTCATTGAATTTTTAGTGCGCGCTGGTAAATGGTTCATCGATATAAACTAAATACGTTTTTCATATGCACGCTAAATTTGAACTTGCTTTGATCTCTTGAATGGGCTTGAATATATGCCAACAGTTTCTCACTTGGAGTGATCGAAAAGGCCTCTTTGCTTCCAGACATTTGACCAAAAGCAACGTTCGAAGTACGCTTCCTGATCATGGATTCTATGAACTCATTGAAATGAAAACGAAGATGTTTACGAGCGGTGAATAACAATTGAAACAAAATATACATATTCCTAAAGGTAAACCCTTTCACTGATAACATTGCATGACCATTAAAAACCTCTGAACCTGTTAAAGGGTTTCATCAAAAATTCTCTGTGCTAATTTTGACTTCAGTTTCTTGAGGCACTTACGTGGTGAAATCTTGTGGGCGTTTCGATTTTTGCGTATAGGAAACGTTACTTTTGCGGCGATTGCAAGTTAGAAAAACATATTCATAGACTAGACAATGCTAATGGCCCTTTTGTAAATGAGCCGCTGGCAAGACAGAAAATTCGTAAATTAACAAGAAACTTGAAAATGGAATAACGAAATTTTAAAATGCATCAAAATCAGTTTGAAAAATCTTTTCAAAATTACAAATGTTTTTGAAGACCCAAAAACGCTCATGTCATGACATTAACTTAAGTCTGCAAGGAAATAAAATGACTTTTATGAATTTCATACCAATAACTTGAACTCATAAATACAGCTTCATGGACAATAAAATGTAGCAGGAAAGTGAACAAAGAAGAACTAAATAATATGCGTTTAAAAATTATTTTTGGAGACAACACTGCTAAAGAATCCAGTGTCTCCGATGTTACACGTGCACAATGGATTTTTAATTACAGTGGGGTAAATAAATATTCTTACACTCGAAAAATCGTATTTTAATGTATGTAAGTACACAAACTTAACAGGAAAAGTGATTTAAATTATGTATAGAGACGCATAGTATTCAAAAATACTATCAAAAGAAATTAAATCTCAATGCAACAAAAAACAATGCAACATGTTCACTTTTCGGGTGAAAAAAGTATTCATACAAAACAATATATCCGCATTATTTTAATTTAATACTTGGTTGAATACCCTTTATTCAGCTCAACAGATACCAGTCTATTTCTATACGTCTCGACCAATGATTTGCAGATGCTGACTGGTATTTTATACCATTCTTCCTGGCACACCACCTTAAGATTCTCAATGTTTGTTGGGGACCTTTTCTTAATTTGAATCTTCAAATACCGCCACAAATTTTCAATCGGATTTAAGTCCGGCGACTGGCTTGGCCATTCCATAACGTGTACATTTCTATCAGCGAACCATTTCTTTGTGGATCTTGCAGTATGCTTAGGATCGTTATCCTGCTTGAAAATCCAAAAGGGTATTCAACCATGTATTAAATTAAAATAATGCGGATTTATTGTTTTGTACGAATACTTTTTTCACCCGAAAAGTGAACATGTTGCATTGTTTTTTGTTGCATTGAGATTTAATTTCTTTTGATAGTATTTTTGAATACTATGCGTCTCTATAGATAATTTAAATCACTTTTCCTGTTAAGTTTGTGTACTTACATACATTAAAATACGATTTTTCAAGTGCACGAATATTTATTTCCCCCCACTGTATATTATCAAATATTACAAAAATGAATTTTTAAATTTCATTTAAAAAAAAATTAAAATTATTTATTCTGTCAATTGATTCATGCATTGCCTGCGACTTTGCGCAAGTGTGCAAAATTTCAGATCGATTGGACATTTAGAAGTGTGTTGAGTATCGATTATAAGATTTGTAGAAAACAAAATTATTTCTTCAATTTTTCCAATAAGAAGTTATTTAATTTTTAAAATTATATATTCTGTCAATTGATTCGTGCATTGTCTCCGACTTTGCGCAAGTGTGCAAAATTTCAGATCGATTGGAAATGTAAAAGTGTGTTAAATATCGATCATAAGATTTGTAGCAGACAAACAAACAAGCAACAAGAAGTGAAGTTAAAGAGAAGTGTTGTAAAAAAGAAAGAAGAAGCAAGTTTCCGCAGCCTTCAAAACCAAATCGCCTGTAACCGCAACTCTTGCCCTCTAACTTCATATTGCGTTGGACCGTAACTACCAGTTACCTTGCATCGTAACCTGGATACCATCATGCTTTTCCAACCCTCCCTGCAATTGGCACAGTTATCCTTCCAATACGCCATATACGACATCAAAAGTTCCGTACTACGAATCGGTTCGGAATATCTGAATGGAAGTTATTAAGTCGAAACTTTGATCAAAGGGACTATTCCAATGATGTAAAGCATTGTACGATTAATCCATTGATTGAAATTGAAAAGAATTTATTAGAGAAATGATTAAGAAGAATTCGCAACTGTAATAGACAGTTTGATGATCGCCTTCATTGGAGATGCAAATCTATAGGCATGGAAATTAATTCAGCAGCCTCAGCACATCATCGACATTTTCAGCGAACAGATGATGTATTTTAGAGAATATTTGGCGCGTTTCTTTCCATTGTTAGATGTTAGATAGAAATTGCTAAAAATTATTCGCTACGCAGAATATTTGTAATCGAAGCAAAAAATATATTTCTTGACGTTTGCAAATACTCGCTGGTAATAGTGCTGACGGTTACTAAACACCCTGTGTTAAACTTCGACATTGAAGGTGACAAGAGTGCAACTCAAGTTCAATTCAACTCTATCATATCTGCGATAAAAGTTCGTAAATCGCATCCAGCGATACACAGGATTACATCAAGTGCCGAAATTTTATCCCTTCTTAACTGCACTCCGATGCTTCGAAGCATGAAGCATTCCGTAGCAGAAATGACTTGGACAATAACGCTTCTTAGAGTTAGAATAATGCTGCAGGGTTTATTTGAACTTAAATAGTTAACTTATTCTATTTGATATGAAAGTATTTTTTGAACTTAAGTTATTTAAAAAAAACTCGACCCTTGCGAGTCAAGCAGAGAGTTTGGTAACGTGCCCCATTCCAGACGCTTGTCACCGGCGTGCGCAGTCACAAGTTTGTTCAGTGCACGTATCAACTCACGCTCGAGCGCTTGCATTCTGTCTCATACGCACTCCCCTCTCTTCGTCTACAAAGAACGCGCGCACAAAAACTTTGCTGTATCGAGACTTGCCAAAAAAAAAAGAATAAAAAAATATTATAGCGAGTCATGGACGTGAATATTTAGACTGCAATTTTTTGGAAGCGTTTTTTTTGGCATAGATTACGTATATGTTGGGGAGCGGAAGTGTCTGAAATAGGTCGTTTTATGCAGAGGGGATTTTATAAGTTACTGTTAAATTGTTTAAAGTTATCCTAACGAGTATGAAAGCCAGAAAAATAGATTCACCAATTTGTTTTCTCTTGAAATAAATTAAATAACAAACATTTTAAACGTATATTTCGCATTCGCATATCTTTTTAGAATTTTACTGAATGTTTTACTGTTTTCGTTTTGCGTTGTCAAAATGCCTTCGAGTTAACAGTGGCCAGGATAAAAGTTAAACTAAATATACGTGAGCAAGCCAGGCTTAAACTGCGATAACTTCTGTTCCTTTGCGAGGCCGGCGCTACGACGTCCATATTACCGTGAGCTCTTAGCTATTGCGGGCGACTTCCAGCATCAGTAGAGGCATAGAGAATGAAAAACGTTATAGCATTGAAATGGAATATGAGGGCAATAAGTAATGCTATTAGTTATCAAAACTACTGTAAAACATTATTTATTGTAGGTGCTATTTAGTTGAAAACAATTTTAAAGTTTAGGTAGAAAATGTGTGGTGTGTATGTAGCGTTTGGATAGTAATAATAGCGGTTTCAGCGTTTATTAGGCCGTAGGTCTGTCGCCGATTCTTAACATCGCAGAACATTCACAGCATTTTGCGGTTTCGAACTCGCAACTCACTGCTACAATTCTGCTGTGCTTAACCGCCCGGCCTCCTCGCCGATTCTGACCAGAAACTGGCGCTCAGAGCTGGGATCGAACCCGCACCTCTCTGCGCATATCTTGGTACTCAAAACTGTAACCACTGGGCCACTTTAACCACTATTTCGTTAGTCAAAACATAAAAATTACTCAGAATTTCCATATTTCTTATTTATTTACTAATGTTTAACAGTTAAATAATAAACAAATGGGCTATAGTTCGTAATTAACTGTCAGTCACCTCATTATCTTTAACGGCTCACGACCCTAACAAGCATCTGTTGCTAACATCCCAGGGCATTATGACTGCAATTTACCTTTGTTACAACTTGAAATACCACAATAAACTCGTTACTCCTTGCAAGCAATCATTACCGACATATAAATATGGTTAAAATAGATTACGCATTTTGCTAGGTTCAATGAAATTTATTAAACTCTTTAATATCCCATGAATAATAATTCACCTCCCGCTTGGAAACTATTGCATTAGGCCACTGCTATGCGAGGCTCAAACGAATGTTGCTAAATGGAAAAATACAAATTTCAAAATACAGAAGAAAATAATTAAATTGCAAATGTATAAGTAATGAAGTCGAATTTTAAAATGCAAATTAAAAGTGAAAACTGACAAAATGCAAAGTTTATAAAAGCAAAAACTCGTATTTTCTGAGTCGTATATCATGTCTGGCGAAGCTTCTCGTTCAATAATAAAATTATTGCACTCGGTCTCTCCTATTTAGCCTGGCATGGCGGGGAATAATCCAGCGCGGAATATAATGCGCGGAAACTCCGTGCAGTTCTAGACGTGAATTATACGTGTCGAGGAATGCCCGCCTCCAGCCCGCAGATATGGTGCATCTCTTCACGAATTACACGCTCCTCCAGCTCCAAAAAATTTTGGATAAAAATGTTCAGTTAAAAAAGCGAATAAAACTTGCATGCTGGATAAAATGCCAGTTACGAGGTCACTATTGAGCCACATACGTTGAGCTGTACTAGTTTTTCTAATAATTCAATAACATTCATTAATAAGTCAAGGATGATAAAATTATCCATTTACTTATTTTAAATCCATCAGCGAGTTCATAAAATTACTTCGATCAAGTTGTCGGTTGACAACTCGTTAATTGATAATTGGCACTTACCTCAACAAAATCGTATTGGGGGAGAAGCATGTTGCAACGTAAGAAAATTAACGTTCTACGAAAAAAATTAATTGAAATTGCTCAGTTTCATTGGAATTCTCGTCTGATGAGCGACAAAAAAAAATCAACAGACATTTGTACATCTACTCACACGCTGCCTAATCATCCAAATCATCCGATAGTCATCCGTTCCACTATCATCCCTGGAGAAACATCTGCCTGACGCGTGATTAAATTAATTGAATTAAAGTTTGTGCAAAATATACCAGCAATAGTATATATTATATAATTACACCAACATAAAATTAGACCAGATAATTACATAAAATTATACCAGATATTCTGCCATAATGGCAAGAAAAATTAATAAAATGTTGTAAACATTTAAATCTGACAAGATTGTTTTAGCTACAGTTACAATCACGAATTATGACATTAATGCCTTCGATAAAAACCAACAGATGTGCACTGTTAAAAAAATTATTTGTCGTTTTCATCACATTTTCTTCCTTCTTAGCACTTAATATAATTGAAAAATTTAACCCCCGCTGGTATAGTAAACCAACGACAAGGTAATAGAGTTAATTCTCTCAACGGATGTCAGATCAAAATGATTGGTGCACTAAAAAAAGACGATCTTCCTTGAAACAATAAGCAATTCAACTTAACCTTTGTGAACCTTTTCGATCTAAAGGTTATTCTTATGTCGCTGTCAGCGATAGGGCGACGGTCATCTCATTCAGTTGTAAGGCACTGAAAAATAGATCATAATTAAAGCGATATTAAAATTTCGTTCCGTTTTGGGATGCAACGCAGTTCGGTGGAGAAGATTTTTTAAACAATCTACTAAGGATTTTAGAAGGAAACTTTTTCTTTCATAATAATGGCCGTAACAATTAACGTCGCAAAAACAATAAATTCAAATACCTAACGTGTAGTCTTCGTCTTGAATTAACGTTTAAAACATTCTTCGTCTTTTAAAACATTCAAAAGTATTAGATAAAAATAATCAATATAAAAATGCAAACGCATCTTGATAATGACTAATCTCTTGATTTAATCTGAGAATTAATCTATTCTCATGAGCCATTCTAATGTGATATTTTTAGCGCATTTTCTCATTTATGGAAAAAAGGCGCTATATTGTGCTCGCCATGTCCGTCCGTCCGTCTGTCTGTCCATCCGTCTGTCTGTCCGTCCGTGACTTCACGTTTTCGTCGACGAGAAAGTGCGCTCTCTGTCACTCACTGCAGTGAGTACTGAGTTACCTTTTTATTATTTTATTTTGTAAGGTAGAGGTTCAGAGGTTAAAATGAATATTAAAATGTACATTAATATGAACAAACATTAGTATGTGTATTTTCGGATGGGTACCTACTCCTGTATACTTTAAATGACAGCGCAATGCTGAGTGCATAATAGCGTATGTGAATGAATAATGCATTGCGTTTCGAGTGTGTGAGTAAAACTCTGCGGAATTCGCACGTACATGATAAGGTTCTCAGTCTCGTTACTATTTTCTACTAAAAACTTCAAGGAAAAAACACTTATACAGCCCAGGGATAAACTGAGCAAATAACACCGATAGCCGTGAAATTATAAAGTAATAACATTCACTAGCGCGTTATTAAATCCGATTGCTGGGCAGATTGCAGGGCATTTCATTTAGGTTTTCAAAGGCAGTTTGCTATCTCCTGACTTTCTCGACGGCTGACTAGTGTAAATTGCCTCTCCTTCAGACTTGTTAGTTTATGCTCGATTCGTTTACCATTCTCAAGAAGCGTCATTTATATCTGAGATGCTCATGTTTCACTGGAGATGCACCATTTGTGTCGTAGATGTCCGTGTTGCGTAGCAGATGTGTCATATGTTTCATAAATGCCCAGGTTGCATTGTAGATGAATCATTTGTTTCATTGATGCCCATGCTGCATCGCAGATGTATCGTTTGTATCGTAAATGTCAATGTTGATTTGAAGATACATAGCTTGTATCGTAGATGCCCAAGTCGCATCGCAGATGCAGCATCGTTTGCACTGTATAGATGGCCAGTTTTCTTGTAGATCCATCACTTTGTATAATAGCCGCCCATGTTGTACTGCAGATGTACTATTTGTATCATTGATGTCGAGTTTAATTGCGGAAACGCGAATCAGTTCAATGATTCCAATCGAAGTCAATTTGAGGTTTAGCATTCAGACCCGCGTATCTGCTTGCATGCTATCACATTTACGGCGCAGCGATAAAACCTGACAAGTTCATAACGAGATTTTCACGGCCTAACGTCGGGCATTATTGCTGAGTCAGTTCTGGCAGTCGTAAAGAAGTCCATTCAAATCGACGTAAAAGATTATGGAGCGCGTCGAGCACAGCCCAAGTGGATGAACTTTATAAGAGTCTTCGATAACTGACATGAATACAAAAGAGCAAGAAATAATTTGTGTAAAACATTAGGCTAGCATGCACGTAGCACAGCCCAAGTGTATGAGCATTAAGAGTCTTTGATGATTGTCAATAAGATAAGAAGTATAAGAAGACTTTCAGCTATTTTCATGTTGTAAGACAGATATTTCCGACATGTGCATGGTCTTTATGGGTCTTCGATAACTGCCACGAATACATGAATAAGGAATTATTCGTGTAACAACTTGACGCTACTCTCATGTTGGATGAACGATATTTCTCTGGGTATGAGAACGACGCAGAAAAGCTGGCTTGTCTGCTCTCGCGTAGGAAGAAAAAAATATTAAAAATTCTCCCGCAGCCTTTTTATTGTATTGAAGTTCTGTATTTAAATACTGTAATATTTTCAGGCTTGAGGTAATGATGAGAGTAGCAAGGCAGATAAAACTGTAGCTCAGACGAGACTTTTAAGCAAGCCGCGTCGCCTAGAGATCCTACATTATTCAGGCCTGGTGATTGTTAGGTCTCCCATGACCTCCGCTGACCGGGGTAACTTCACAGTAGTTCAGGAGGGTACAAGTAAGCAAAATAGTCAAAGTTGAGAATGACAGAATAATGAATACCAAGTACACTACTAGAATAGTAGAGTACTATTAGTGTATTAGTGTAGTAGTCTAGTGTATTCATTACTAGAATAATGAATACCAAGTAAGCTAAAACTGCAGAATACTCAATTCTGGAATATAATTCTGGAAAAGATGTCACGTCAATAAACTAAGAAAAACTGTCAATGCTAGTCAACTAATAAAATTCTAATAAATCTGAAGAGCAGTAAATTTAAACATTTTTGCTTTTTTATCGGTTCAATAAATTTGAATTCTCAATTCGTGTAAAACTATATAAAGTAACTTGTGAATGCTAAGTAATTCTGAATTGTTGAAGACTAAACAAAATTTAATCTCTTTCGAACTCCAGAATATAAGAATGAAATCCCTCATTGACTGTGGCTGCTAAGAGTCTTTAGTAAATTCCTCGTCTACTTTGGTTAAGAACATAGCGCCATCGTTCACAAAAAAACTGTAAAATACATAAACAAACCAAAAATGCATGCATGAACTTAACTCCGAAGTTGAAAATGCGATTGATCAACGATATATAAGTTATTTGAAGTCTCAGTTAATATTATAGCAGAAATGTCGGTGAAATTTGAGGTCAGAATGTCCCTTTGTGTTGATGAAATCGATTGATGGTTCGCTGAATGTCTTTGTAGGCCTAACATTATTTTTTTTTTTTGAGAGAGGGGGAGGGTATAAATTTCGATGGTTCTCTCATGCATCGTTAACGAGCGTCCCTTCCATGCATCACAAGCCCTCGGGCAGTCAAAACAGTGTAAAAATTAATGAAAAATATATGAATATTTCGAATCATTACTAATCAATAACCGTAAAATAAGGATTATAAATAAAATAGAAGTTCACAAAAGTTCATTTGCTTTGTAGAAAACTTTTGATATTTGAGATTTAAACTTAAAATTGTAAATTGTTTTTCGAATACAAAAACCGAAATAAACATAAGCAGCGATTATAAAATAAAAAAAAAACATAATATGGTAATAAAAACACAATCAGCGATTATAAAGTTTCCGCCTATTAAATTGCAGGCCATGAACTACAATCATTAATGAATCAGCTGAAATGACAAATTTATTATGGGGATATAAATAATATGCATCGTGTTTATTGTATTTTGTGTTCATGAAAGGTTATGGTGATGTTTCAAGAAATATTTTTTCATGCATGCCGTAATATATTTTGCCGTAATATAATGCCGACAAAAAATTTTCAGACATCAACACAATAATAGAAGAGAACTAAATTCAGAAAGCGACAATTCATGCAATTAATGAAATTTTTTAACACGATTATTCAGCTTTCAACTTCACAAAGCGGAGTCCGGAGCTGAGGCAGTTATTTGGCCTCGGTTATCTCAGGAGCGCGGCTGCGGTGAGAGCAGCGGAACAAACTCCGTTGACAGCACCATCCCTAAATATAGAATTTATCTTATCCTTTAATATAGAACTTAGGTAGGTATAGCATTACGACGAATGGAAGTGAAGAAGGATCAAGAAGGAAGAATGATCTGGATGAAGAAGGATCAAGGTCCTTCATATCGCAGGGCGCGGAGAAGCTCCAGCCAAAAGTCAGGTGCGGTATTTAAGCAAAGGCGAGCAGATTTTGCAGCCTTTGATGGTATTTGCAGCATCAAAGGCACCGTGCGCTCATGAAATGATAGAGGAAAGGCAAGGAAATGGATGAGGAACATGAAGGGAATTTGAAATAAAGCTTTAGATTCAGGAAAGCAGAATAACCGTTGACGTGAGAAATCCTGTAGGGGACATCGACTGGAAATTCAACTCAAAATAACTGAAATCGTAAAATTAAAAACTAGGATATTGGATGTAATTGAAAATATTTATTCTGGTGTAACAGACAATAACATTAGTATGAAAAGATCGTACATAAACTTTTATGAAATAAATTATGAAAATATGCGAAGGAATATTAGAAATATAGTAAAGCATTATATTTTTCTTTTTAAAGAGTTTTTTATTATTAAAGAGTTCTTAAGAGAAAAAGTGTTTCAAAGGCACATAAAGTTAATTTGTCTTGGCATATTAAAAGGAGGGCTTGTTGATTATGGCAGTGGAGAAGCGATGCAACTCTTTGATAATCTCGCGAGAGGAAATAGCAGGAAATGAAAGTACGGGACCGAGGCGGGGATCTGAAGTAGAGACAAAATATTGCTGCGTTGAAATGTTCTGTCGAGGCTTGGGCTTGGAAAGAAATAATGCTGAAATGTGCGGGCAACTGAAAATTGTAGACAATTGAATGATTATTATAAAAAGGAAAACAATTTAATGACTATGTGATTTAAATAACATAGAAAATTAGTAAAAGGATCAAATGCGCTTAAGAGAAAATGTTTGTTTCATTGCAATCGAAATTCAACGTTGATGCAGAGATCGAAGGCACTGCAGGATAACTTCAACAGCATGTTGTTGTCTGCAGAATTCGGATCGAAAAGGAGGATGTATTTCGGACGCTTAAAAAGTTGATTTTATGACAGGTAATGTTGGGATAATGTTTCTGTTTGTATGTTCGTAATGTGGTTGACGGGAAGATGTCGCTGAGGTGCATCCTTGCTACAGAGGAGTTCACGCGGAAGAAAATTACATCTTATTAATTGAAATTTTAATGTAGTAAACGGTAGGAAGTTCTGGCAACCTCCAACATAATGCGATGATGTTTGTTCGGTGTTTTATTTACATTGAAAATTTATAGGAACATTTGCCAAGTTTTCAAAGTAACTTGAGATAACTTGATCGAACAAACAAAGACAAGAAATAACTTTTTTTAGGCGAAATCAAACTTTTCTATGATTATAACAATAAATAGTCACACATACATATAATGTTAATTTGCATATTAATTCTGGTCCATTAACATCATAGTTCAAAAGCAGCAACTAAATGTCATTCTTTCAATGTCGGGTGCTTGCTCTGCGCTCAAATATTTTAAAAGATTGGCTCATAAAATGTGTGTGGTTCAGGCAAATGTTAAAAAAATTATATCAGCATTCATTGAGCTCCAATTTGCATAACTTGTTGATGCGCTCTCTGAATTATCCAGCTTTAATGATTAAATTTACGGCAGCATCGTGATGTAATTAAGGCCATTAATAATTCTGATGAATTACCGCATTTCAACTGGTTTTGTGCGACTGAAACTGCCAATGTTCTAACAAATTTTCCTACACAAAGAAATTTCTAGAAAACGATACAAATAAAATACCGCTAGAAAGCATGCACATCAAATTTCTAGTTTTTATACAGGCTACGAAAATAAATCACATGTGAAGCATTCCTATAACATTCCCGAGAATTAACGAGTCGTAAATTTTTAATCGTTACATTGGAAGTAAAAGTCGCGCGGGCAGCTTAAACGAGAATCATGACGAAGTTCTGAATATATAGCAGCGGCATAGACAAAAATTATGGAATTATGGCTTATTTTAGAGCATATAGTAGCGAAAGAAATTCATATTATTACTTATTTTAGAGTATATGGCAGCGGCAGAGACAAAAGTTATGACTTATTTTAGAGTACATATATCAGCGGCAGAGTGAAAAATTATGACTTATTTTAGGGTATACAGAGACGGCAGAGACAAAAATTATGCCCTATTTTAGAGTACATATATCAGCGGCAGAGTGAAAAATTATGAATCATTTTAGAGTATACAGCAGCGGCAGAGACAAAAATTATGACCTATTTTAGAGTATACAGCGGTGGTTGGGGCGAAATTTGAGCGTAACCCTCTTAGCCACCTTCCCCAAGGCTCATCCTGGATGAGGTTTTCTAGTCCCTCATCCAAGTTCCTTTTCTTCCCAGCATTCTTGAGCTCCCAAAATGCTACCCTTTTGCTTCTAGCTTAAAAAAGTAACCTTTGCTTTTGCTTAGTTTGCTTAGTCCTAACTTTCCGTGCTCTCCCCATCGTATTTAAGGTACGTTGAGTACAATATTTCAGGGAAATTTCGAGTCTGAGGAGAATAGTTTGCAGCTAGATAAGCGTATTCAAGATGGCGCTATGCAACATCGCTACTACAAACGATGTGGGCCAGGCTAAAGTAACTTAAAGAGCAACGATAATATCGTTCAACAATAGCCATAAAGGCTCTATTTTAAATGCCCGGGGTTCTCTTCAAACTAATGCCGAAAAAAATGTTTATAGCCTCGGTCGTGCCCCCGGAAAAAAGTTCGGGGTATTTTTGATTACTTAATAAAAAAGAAATTTGTCGAGGGGATGATCAGAATATGAAAATTTGCAAGTTATTGTTGGCGATTCAAAATATTTGGTATTCAAAATTTGCAGTACAAGAATGAAAGCCTTTTGAGAAAGCAAGTGTAAATGTAAATAATGGAAAAAATATTATCTTATAAACGTGCAAATTAGAATTTGAAACGACATAATTTGCACTCTAATTCCAGGTACTTGAGAGGGGATTTTACTTGATCAAACTACTTAAACTATTAAAAAGCTGATCTAGTTCCAAAACTTTATAAGGGGCCATTTTCGATCAAAGAAAATATAGTCTTAAACCAGCGTGATTTCAGTTTGCTCAAATTTAAAACTAAAAGACAATTTTAAATGCACGAAAATTAATAAGTGAATTAATATTATATATATATTTGAATGTTATGTACGGAAATTCATAAGTGAATTTGTAACCTTGATTATCAAACTAAACCATGAAACTTTTACAATTTTCACATTCATAATTTTGTTATAAAGTTTTAGTTGCCAGGGCACTCGTCGGGTAGCGGCTTAGAAGGATGGAAAGATGCTCATCAAATTGTGAAGAAAGATGCGGCAAATTCGCGCCCCTGCCGACTTAATGAGATGGGAGTCCGTATCACCGAGAAAAATGAACGGGTCAAAATGTCCAAGCAATAACACACTTTCTTGCCCCCAGCACGAGCAGAGAGCAGACATAGCATTGCACCGCCCATTGGCCGAGTCAAACTGCATCGGTGTGACACAAACAATTGGGTAAAAAAGTGAACAACGCCATACTCATTTCTCTGAGTGTATTTTTAAATGTCTTCGAGGACCTGCGGTGGTGAAAATATACATCGCTATTTAGACGACGTCGTACTCATTCCTTTGAGTGTTGAAAGTCGATGCCCTCAAGGACCTGCGGTGGCGCCAAAATTTCTGCTATCGGAACTCAATGAAATAAATTGAGACGCTGGCGACCGTCGTTACGGGGAATCTGCGGCAATCGAACTTGAGCGGATGTCGGAGAAGCTGCACAGAAATTCTGTGACCGAAAAGTTTGATTCAAAGATATAAATTAGTTATAATTAAAAAAATTTTTTTGATCTTCTGCTTCTTGCATGACATGAAGGGAAAATGGCTGCGTGCTCAAGCAAAATGAAATGAAGATGACGACATTAAAATAAATAATAGCAACGAAATTAATATGAAAAATAAAATTATTTCGAGTTAGAGAATTAGACCCTTCGCTATATTAACTAATGCTTCGCTATTTTTCAATTTTTGAAACTTTTTTCTAAATTGTTTTCATTGTCCAAGAATTCATCTTTCGCTTCCATTTAACTAAATCTTCATAAAAAATCATAAGTAACGAATAATATTATTTTGTAATTCTATTGATGTTAATATTTGTAAGTAGTATAATAATTGTTGGCCTCTAACCAGTTTAACTTGCACTAATAAAAGTGCAATTAAGTTTTGAGCGACCGCGCGCGTCTCATCGCTCGGTTGTTTGTACTTGCATTAAATTAATTATTTTGTGGCACCAGATAATTAGTAAAAATACTGGTTTATTTCCTTGTAATTACTGCTTTGAAGCAATAATAATTTGCGTGAAAATATAAATCAGATGATATTGTTTGGTTCATAATTTGCGGTTTTTATATAATGAATACTTGAACTTCCCACTGCACTATTACTGAAAAATAGGCAGACATATTTGAAGCAACATTCAATACTGTTAATATAATCAATTGAAAAAATATACAGGCTAATTCTGCACAACTAGGCGACCAAAAAAAACTGATCGCTGAAAGCCGTGAGCTCATTTAACATTTTATTCAGCAACAATTTTACTTGGTCAAAATTCTGAAATATTTTGTACCATATTCATAAACAGTTAAATATTTCTATATTTTATGTACAAAAATTTTCGTTCGATTCAAATTGGATACCATTAAAGAGCCTCAAGCTCTTCATATGCTCCGGAGCGTCATTCTTAGCGCCTTGAACATTTATATTCAGTCACGGTTTTACTAAGTCATAATTCTGAAATTTTTTACCATATTTTGATGCACTAAATTTCGATGCATATTTACCATATTTCGATGCCATATTTCGATTCCATATTTACCAAATTTCGATGCCATATTTCGATTCCATATTTCGATTCCATATTTACCATATTTCGATGCCATATTTCGATTCCATATTTACCATATTTCGATGTACGAAATTTTTGGTTTAATTCTAATGGGTTACCATTAGTAAACACTCCATATACTTTTTATTTTGACAACAAAGTAAATAGTTACATGTCAGTGGCAAATACTGTCCAGAGGCTGCGCACACGGAGCCTTGATAATTACCTCCCTGAGGATGGCTGGTCTGCAGGGGGCTAATTTTGAGGCTTGGGTCAAGCATGGCGATAATTAGACACATCAGACCCATATGGCGCCTGGCATGGCGATAATTAGACACATCAGACCCATATGGC